>NW_026634318.1:18280-91922 GCF_024868665.1 Triplophysa rosa | reverse complement strand
CAAAGCACTCCTGTAATTGAACCTGGATTCATGTTGGGAGTAGATTTCATGGGTCCCTTCCCAAAGAGCATCAAGCAACATGAATGTCTTTTAGTTGTTGTTGATTATTTCACCAAATGGGTAGAGTTGTTTCCTTTGAGAACTGCCAAAGCACCTCACATTGCAAAAATTTTAATAGATGAAGTCTGTACCAGATCAATACCAGATGGGGAACTCCAGCTCATCTTGTATCGGATAGAGGGACACAGTTTACCTCTAATCTTATTGATCTAGTATGCAAACAATGGGGAGTAGTTCAAAAATTAACCACCGCCTACCACCCTCAGACAAATCTAACGGAACGAGTCAACAGAAACTTGAAAACAATGATTGCTTCCTATGTGGGGGATCAACACCGACAATGGGATAAGTGGTTGGCTGAATTCATGTATGCCATTAACTCCGCCTGGCATGAAAGCACGGGATTTACACCTGCAGAAGTAGCATTGGGTCGTAAATTAAAAGGACCGATGGAAAGAGCTCTTCAACCGTTGCCTGACCCTGACAGCCAAGCCTACCCTATCTTGGAAAGGCAGGAGAAACTTGTCAGTTTAGTGAGGGAGAATGTAGAGCGAGCTCAGACTAAACAGAAGAAATACTACGACCAACGTCACAAATCAGCTCAATTCCAATTTGGAGACGTGGTATGGGTACGAACTCATCCCCTGTCTAGAGCAGATGATGGTTTTATGGCAAAACTGTCCCCTAGATGGAAAGGTCCTGCCAAGATTGTAAAGAAATTAGGACCAGTTAATTACCAAGTCTCTCTGGTGTTTAATCCAGATACTTCTGATACATATCATGTTCAACACCTTAAGCTTTGTTATGGCTATGTCAAACCTTCCAATGAGGGAGGAGGTATATAACCACCCAGAGTTTGGTTATCATGTTTTCTGTGTTTTTGTATGTCATATTTTTCCTGTGCTCTAGGGGAGCTAGGTAGCCTGCTCCTCAGTATTTACCCAGGTAAGGATGGGAGAAGAAGTAGGATGATTTGGTGAAAGGAAGCATGGTTTGTCTCTTTTTGATTCACCTAATATACATAGTCCAGATTGAGAAACTGTGGTTTTAAGCTCAATCAAGTAAGTAGTGTTTTTCAACATTACATAGGGTTTGCTCATGGCTAAATCGTATTTTGTCTTTCATGCTTTACACTCACTGTTTGGTTTATAAATGCCCTGCTAATACTAGTTTATATGTTTGTTTGTAGAAGGACTTTTTTTATATGCATGCACTTCATCATCAATTCATCAACTTTGTGGATTCTATGCGGCTGTTGTGTTTGGCCCAAGGTGTGTTCAGTAATCAGAGAACAGTGGTGTCAAGGACTTAACTTCAGCATCTGGCGGTTTGGATTGTATGGATTAACCGTTTTCTTTGGATTACCTCACTTACGTGGACACATCATCACTGCAAGGGACAATTGAGGCTATATTACTATGTCTATATAATGTCTTTGGATAGGGTTTTGTTTATGAAAATATATTTTCCTCATCTATCAAATCTTGTATTTGATTTATTCTGTAAAAATAACCAAGTTTGGTCGGTGGGTCCCTCTCTCTAATTATCTTGTAGCTCGTCTTTCTAGGGTGTTCGTAGGAAGATTGTTACAAGGAAGATACCCACGGTAAATGATGCAGTGCCAGACCTATCCATAGGGGATCCAGAAGTCAAAAAGGCACAAGCTTTGCAAACAAAAACCTCAGAAATAATGAGCCTTGCCGACCGTCTGTCCAAGTTCTCATCATGGTCCCGAGCTACCAGAGCCGTGGCCCGTCTGCTTCGGCGAGCTAAAAGGGTCGCATCACATGCTCTTTCTACAGTGAGCGAAAGAGAAAGTGCCGAGCGTTTCATAATCCGGGATCTGCAAAGGCAAGCATATGAAGAGGAAATCAAATTGTTGAGCAAAGGTAATCAACTACAGCGTTGCAACAAATTACACCATCTTGATGCTTTTCTTGACACAGACGGTCTCCTCAAAGTGGGAGGACGGCTCCGCCACTCGTCGCTCGCTGACTCTTTCAAGCATCGAATTGTCATTCCCAAAGAGCACCATGTAACAATGTTAATAATAGCTCACAACCATGAAAAGACAAAACACCAAGGGAAAGGCTTCACAATCAATGAAATCAGAGCCAGCGGATATTGGATTCCTGGAATGAGCAGAGCAATAGCGACATACATTCATCAATGTGTGAATTGTCGTAAACTCAGAAGAGCTGCAGAGGGTCAAAGAATGAGTGACTTTACCTGTAGAATGTGTCGAACCATCCCCCCTTTCACTTACTGTGGGATGTATTGCTTCGGTCCTTTCACGACTACACAGGGAAGGAAACAGCACAAACGATACGGCCTGCTCCTTACCTGCTTTTGCTCACGAGCCATTCACATAGAGATGTTAGAGGATATGTCCACTGATACCTTCATCAATGCTCTGCGATGCTTCATTGCTGTTCGAGGTGCAGTCCGTCAAATTCGGTGTGATCAAGGCACTAATTTCATTGGTGCTAAGAATGAATTCAAGACAGCTCTACAAGAGCTTGACATACAGAGACTGGGCACATTTCTGTCACAAAACCAGTGTGACTTCGTCATGAATGCACCCCACTCCAGTCACGCAGGGGGGGTGTGGGAACTCCAGATAAAGACTGTTAAAAGCGTTCTGAGCTCTACTCTGTCACCTTCTCAAGGCAGACTCAACGATGCTTCATTACGAACTCTACTGTATGAAGCCATGGCCATAGTCAACAGCCGACCCCTCACTGTGGATAACTTAAACTGCCCCGACAGCCTCGAACCACTCACCCCCAATCATCTAATCAACATGATCCAGTACCAGTCCAGTACAGCACTCCCTCCACCAGGCATGTTCCCTACAGAGGACTTGTATGGAGTAAAAAGATGGCGTCGTGTACAGTTTCTAGCAGAACAGTTCTGGAGTAGGTGGAAACGGGAATATTTGCACAACATCACCATAAGGCAGCGGTGGCACACACCGAAGAGAAATCTAATGGTGGGTGATATAGTGATGGACAAAGATGAACTGTCACCCAGAGGTGAATGGAGACTCGCAAGGGTCATAGAGACTGTCAGCGGTAAGGATGGATTTGTAAGGAGAGTAAAAATCTCAGTAGGAGATAAGAGACTGAGTAAGAAAGGTGAACGTCCTTCCATATTGGAACCCCCAGTGCAGAAGTTAGTTCTGCTGGTTGAAGCTCCTTAAACTTTTGGCTACACAAGGACAATGACATTCTTATTGAGAAAATTATTTGCAGTTCATATCACTTAATATGAAACACTCATAATTTTGGTGGGAGTGTAGCAAACCCGTTTTGTTATTGTGCTTGCTGTTTCTCATTTTGTACACTAGAGGGAAGTTGGCATTGTTTGCAAAAACAAATATCTGCGTTAGATGCATTTGTTCTTTTCGATTTAATTTCACTACATATAAATTTCATAATTTGGGGTTGGTTCCAAGAAAATGTAATTCCATCTGTTTTATATATATATTCTTGCCTGTTTTTGAAGGCCTGTTTTGAAGGTGGTGGTTCCGTTTTAAATTTAGTGACTTTTATTTTGAAAACCACTTCTTCCTACGTCAAAGGCTGAGTGTATTTTTTTTTTACAAAACCCCCGAGGAGTCACAAGTTCTCACGTAGGTTTATGGAGCTGATTTTCTAAACAGCAATAAAGATTAAAACCATCAGTCGAGTCTCTTACCATCTTTCGGAGGGTATGTCACACACTACCTCCTTCCATCCCTCCCTCCCTCAGTCACACACTCCCTCCCTCCCTCACTAATCTATTCATCTACTTAAATTGCTGATTGAGGAACATGGCATTGACCTTTAGGCCGTGTTTATCAATACACTATGCCAAAAAATGTTTCCATGTCTTCTTGATACTGAAATACAAACAAAAAGTCATCATTCGCCTTGGAAAATTGACCCCTCAGGACTTTTCTGATGACATTTTGTTGATCGTCCCTGTGCATCCGCAAAAATACAGGCTCTGGCACCTCCCCATGGAATAAGTCTCTGTGACTTTGTATTCAGTCCCATGCTGAATGTAGGTCTCTGACAATGGCTGGCTGCTGCACCTGGTAAAGTTAAGACACAAGTTTGTATTCATGTATGTATATGTGCATGCATGTATATAGGCACATATTCAGCATACATGCAATATGTATATGCAATATTCACTCCGCTGCCATGTTGAAATCGAAAAGGTGGGAAGAAAACCCGAAGGACAGATAGACTGCAATGGTTTGGACTACCATCGGGTGTCTGTTACATAAAACAAAACAAATGATGCGTTTAAAAACAGCGTTAGATTGGCTGTGTGCGCGTGAATGAAACCCGCAAATGGCAGTTTAAACAGTCACTAATATGTTCTCACTTTACCAACAGTGACTTTACAGATGTAATATTATTATCTTGGCTGGATAGTCAGTCAGTCAGTCATATTTATTTATAAAGCACATTTAAAAACAACAGCTGTTGGCCAAAGTGCTGTACAAAAATTAAAACATATACCAAAATACAAAGGTAAACAAAACAAAACAACAGATAATACACTACAGTTATGCCACTGTGCTTACTTGCGACCGTATGCAATATTGAATAAATACGTTTTAAGAAGGGACTTAAAATCAGTGTATGTTGGAGCAAATCTTATGTAAGTTGGCAAATTGTTCCAAAGCTGTGGGGCAGCCACTGAAAAGGCACGGTCGCCTTTCGATTTCAGACGTGACCTTGGAACAGTCAACTGAAGACTACTAGTGGATCGTAGATCCCTGGAAGCATTACAGTGAAACAGGAGATCAGAGATATATGACGCAGCCAGTCCATGCAAACCCTTATAAACAAACAACAATGTTTTAAAATGGATACGATGTTTAACTGGGAGCCAGTGAAGAGAGATCAGCACTGGTGAGATATGTTCCCTCTTCCTTGTTCCGGTCAACAATCTGGCAGCAGCATTTTGAACAAGTTGAAGACGTGACAATAGGGACTGTGAAACACCCAAGTACAATCCATTACAATAATCTAATCGGGATGAGATAAAAGCATGTATTACAGACTCCATGTCTCTTAATGTTAAGAATGACTTCATCTTTGCAATATTCTTTAACTGATAAAAACAACTCCTAACCACAGCATTGATCTGTTTATCAAAAGTCAGAGTAGAGTCAAAAATAACGCCTATGTTTCTAACATGTGAATGAAGATTACCAGATAGAGGTCCTAGTTTACTGGCCACAACCTCTGAAGAAGCAGGGGAGCCAAAAAGTAAGACCTCAGTCTTAGACTCATTTAACTGGAGGAAGTTGGCAGACATCAACTGTTTAACATCTCTTATACAATCAAACAAATGCTGCAGGCTGGAGCCATCCTTAGGGTGCAGAGGAACATAACACTGAGTATCATCTGCGTAACAGTGGTAAGAAACATTGTGCTTTTTAAATATGGCATATAAAGGAAGCATGTACAAAGAAAATAAAACAGGACCTAAAATTGAGCCCTGTGGAACCCCATATAAGACTGGTGCACAAGTTGAAGAATATTTGCCATTCTCTACTGAAAAAGTTCGGCCCTTTAAATAGGATATAAACCAATTTAACACACAACCTTGAATCCCAATTTGCTGTAGGCGATTTAAAAGAATGCCATGATCAAGAGTGTCAAATGCCGCACTGAGATCCAGCAGGATTAAAACAGCACAACTTCCAGAATCATAGTCTACAGTATATAGTAGGATAGTCTATCATACACTTGTTGAATGCACCACCACTGGCAAATCAATAGAACCTCCTCCTAAAACACACACACATGCACGAACGCACACACAGTAGTTTGATGGCATTATGTTTTCTTGTGTGAAAATCCAGCTTACCTCTGTGAATGTTAATGGACACGATGTGCAGGTGCATACTGTGAAACACAAAACACTGTAAGAGTTTGCTTTTATTATCTAACAGCTCTGACAAATGAAACATTCTTACCATCAGCATGCAGATAATTAACTAAGGCCTAGTCCTGGCGTAAGCTAAAGCCTTGTCTGTGAAACCGGGCCACAATAGTACACAGTAAATGTTGTCGTGCAGCTTCTCCTACAATCTTGAGGCAAGCATTTCCCACCTGAAATTAAAGGCAGATCGTTTACATCCTTGTGAAAGCTGCCAGGTTTAAAATTATGCATTGTCTCAGCTTCAGCTGCTGTCTTAGACTGCATGGGTTCTGAAATCACCCACTTGGTGTACAGGTCAGTCATGGTACGGACATACTTGTTGCTGTGTTCTGTTTCTAGTAGTGGTCCAATCAATCTAAACCAAGCACCTCCCAAGCTTCTTTTAACTGCATGGGACAAAATTAGCATCAGTCAAATGCTGGTAAAACTGTACACAAGCTTGAGACTAGCTTGTTAGTCTCATGAGTATGCACAAATATTGTAAGCAGTACCTTAATGGAATGCAAGACTGGCACAACAGTTTGATGGGGTCATTCAGTAAAGTAAAGTACCACCTCTGTAGTATATTACCCATTCTTTCACGTCGTTGATTATTGTGGACCAATAGTAGCCAGCAATAACCCACACCACTCTTGATTGCCAGTTCCTGGGTTATTGTGGCACTCTGTAAGATCAGATGTTTTCTCTTCCTCTGACAGGACAACTAGCCGTATGTACTGCCTGCTCTGCTAGGGCCCGTGTAGAAGAGTCTGTCATCTGTTTAAAGAGGAAAGGTTGCAGTTCAAAGTAAAGAAAAATAAATCATATTAATATCTGACTCAGATTAAACTATATTTATGATCACTTTTATCACTATATGATCACTAATATAATATTAATACCCTGCTGAAAAAAATAAGCAATTCTATTGGATTTAATGGTTGTAATAGAAATTGTTTTGGTTGGGATGGAAACTATGGTCTATGCACTGTGGCAGATGTAAACCTCTGAATAACCCCCAAAACAATACAAAACAGTAATTTTGTAATGGTTTTAATTGTAGAAAGAAAGCTAATGGTTCTGTTATCAAATCTATTTTTATTCATTAGGGCACCTAAGTACAAGAGAGAGCTGAACAGGTAATTTACAGTTAACATATAAATTAAGCACATGACATATTGTGTAACGTTAGACAGTCAGTTTCTCGGTATTTAGTTACCTTTGAGGGTATCATTCGTAGACGCCCGTTTTACCTTCCGACGCTCTGTAGGGCTGTCAGGAATTTCTCCTTTTAAGAGATAATATTTAAGTTGTACATCAAATGCAAAAGAGTCCATACTGCTATCACATATAGGCCTACTCATCACCAAATATCTAATCGAGCACATTCGCAGGACAAGGGTCGTGATGCGCTTTTGCACATGCACAGTACAAATCGAGCAACCCCTGAACGGATCAAGTCGACTGTCGTAAGAACTGGATTAACCGGAAGTGGCGTCACTTCCTGTCTGAAAATAAATCGAAACACTTTACGGCAGTTTCGGGTATGTAGGCTATACCGTGACTGCTGTTGTTTTACACTCAGAGTTTATTTTTTATACATTTTGTATTACATTTATTAATAAATGTATTTATTATATCTGTATAAGTTTCTTTTTTCTTAATTTGTTTCTTACAATGCTTTGAGATATTTCCTGGCTTGTTAAATTGTTGCTGAATTATAATGCATGTTTGTTTTAAGGTGGTCATAAAAAATAACTACCCGATCCATTTCGGTTAAAATTTGGTTAATATGTGGCACAAATTAACTTCATTGAATTAAATAAATGGTCAAATTAAACTGAATTGTTTAAATTTGCTATACACAATTTGGAAAATACAGATGTGCATACAGATGTTTTCTTTCTATTCATTTTATAAAGATAGGTTCTACATAACTGTTCTAGATATTTAACTGCATTTAAGAAACACACAGAATACAGTTATATATATATTCTTTCAATTTATTTATACATTTGTTCCATTCCTCACTCATGCTCGCTCGCTCGCTCACTCCCTCGCTCGCTCGCTCACTCACTCACTCACTCACTCACTCACACACGCGCACACACACACTCACACACTACATTTCTCTTTGTAGAACATAGCATTGACCTTTAGGCCTTGGTCATCAACACGTACGACAAAAAATGTTTCCATGTCTTCTTGGTAATTAAATATAAACAAAAAGGCATCTTCGCCTCAGAGAATTGACCCCCAAGAGGTTCTTGATGGCATTTTGTTGATCACCCCTGTCATCTGCAAAAAGGCAGGCTCTGTCACCTCCCCACGGAATAAGTGTCTGTGATTCTGTACCCAGTACCACGCTGTATTTAGGTCTTGGACAATGGTTGGCTGCTGCACCTATTGAAGTAAATGAAGTTTATGCTTCATTCTAATTGGTTGACTAATTAAATGGCCTATAGTCATTTATTCCTTACATAGTAAAATGGCACAACAGTTATACTATTTATTCAGCAATCATGCAAATGCTTCATGTATAACCACTACTGTATAATCATTAACCTTATCAATGTCCTTGTCATCCACAACTCTTCTGCTGGGTGACAGTTTGGTGGTGGTGAATTTCGACACCCTAAACACAGGCTCAACGATCCCCTGAAGGAGTTGGGATGCTTCTTCGGTCCAGTATGCAAACCTCTGTCCATGCCTTTGAAAATATATGTAAATGTATATGAACTCTATGTAATAGCTTTAGCTAACTTAATACAGCCAAGATACTGAAATTATATCTGTAGAATCTATCATACCCTTCTAGGCAAAATCTTTCCATGAGGTTAATGCACCACCACTGGCGAATCAATGGCACCTCCTCCTAAAACACACAAACACACAAAAAAAATGCACACATACCAGTAGTTCAATGACATACTTGTGTGAAAATCCAGCTTACCTCTGTGAATGTTAAGGGACATGATGTGCAGATGCTGAGAGCATACTGTGAAACACAAATAACACTGTAAGACTTTGGTTTTATTATCTAACAGCTTTGATAAATTAAACATTCTTACCATCAGCATGTAGACACCACAAGAATCCCCACTGGACTGTTGAGGAAAAAACTGGAAAAGGAAAAGTGCATCCACAGTTAGTTTAAAAAACAACTGCAATTTTTAGGTAAGGGATGATGTACAGGCAGCAGGTTGTTATCGCAGAATAAAGCCTGACAGTGTGATAAAGACTGGGTTACCATGTGTTATTAGTTTTGTGTGCTTGTTATCTGGGAATATCAAACCTTGGAATGTTGCAACTGGCCAATCAGAATCAAGTATTCCAGAGCACAGTGTAATTAACATGTTTTATATATACAGTGCTTGCAAAAGTATTCATCCCCCTTCATTTTATTCACATTTTGTTATGCTGCTGCCTTATCTTAAACTACTTTAAATGATTATTTTTTTACATTAATCTACACTCCATGCACAATAATGACAAAACAAAAAACTGATTTTTGACAGCTTTGCAAATTTATTAAAAATAAAAAACAAAAATAAGTACATTGCATAAGTATTCACACCCTTTTCTGGGACACTTGAAATTTTGCTCAGAAGCATTAGTTTTGCTTTTAATGTTTATACACTTCGAGTGGAGTTAACCTGTGCCAAATTCAATTGAATAAGTATGATTTGGAGCGGCACATACCTCTCTATAAAGGGTGCAACAGCTGAAAATGCATATCAAAGTAAAAACCAAGACATGAGGTCAAAAGAACTGCCAGTAGAGCTTTGAGACAGGATTGTATCAAGGCACAGATCTGGGGAAGACTTCTGAAAAAAATCTGCTGTATTGAAGGTTCACAGAAGCATGTAGCCTCCATTTATCCTCAATGAAAGAGGTTTGGAACCACCAGATCTCTTACTTGAGCTGACCTCCTGTCCAAACTGAGCCATCGATGAGGAAGGGTCTTGGTAGAGCGGTGACCAAGAAGCTGATGATTACTCTGGTTGAGCTCCATGATCATATATGGAGATGGGAGAAACTTACAGAAGGACAAACATCACTGCAACACTCCACCAATCTGGGCTTTATGGCTTAGTGGCCAGACTCAAGCCTTTGCTCAGTGAAGACACATGGAAACTTGAAATATGCAAAAACGTACTTCAACGAATCTTTCAAACTGTCAGAACAAGATATTCTGGTCTGATGAATCTCAGATTCATGCATCATGTCTGGAGAAAAACAAGCACTGCTCAACACCTGTACAATACCGTCTTAACAGTAAAGTGTAGTGGAAACAGCATCATGATGTGGGGTGTTTCTCAGCTTCAGGGACTGTACACAAAATACGGAATAATGATCATGAAAACCTAGCCCAGAACATTCAGAACCTCGGACAGGGCAGAAGGTTATTGGTAATGTAATGTAATTGTAATGGTTTTAATGGTAAAAGCTAATGGTTCATAGTAGTATTTTAATGTAAACCATTAGCATCTCTGTGAAGGTTTCTATCGTTTTCTTATTCTATAGGGAATTTAACAAGTACAGTTAATGTAGCTCGATATTTTAAACATAACTTTGTAAATTAAGCACATGACCCAGGTTGTAACAGATTGTCAGTTCTCCTTTTAATTATAAAATCGCTTAACGCAACTTAATTACCTTTGATGATAAAATTCGAAGACGCCCGGTTCACCTTCCGACGCTCTGTAGGACAGTCAGGAATTTCTCCTTTTAAGAGAAATTTTTGAAGTCTTTCATAAAATGCAAAGGAATCCATACCGCTGTCACACACATTGAAAGGGGTTTGGCTGCACGACGTAACCGAGCTGGTCCCAGGTCGAGAAGACTGTCGTAAAACGTCGGCGATAACAGGAAGTGACGTCAGTTTCGCGCATGCGCGGAACAAATCGTGTTTCCGGGACGGATCGGGTAGCCACAGCCACAAGCCACAGCCACAAGCGACACTTCGGTTACTTTTCGTCTTCTTCTTTTTTTTATTGATAACACGAACAAAATTTATTGTCCCACCTACTGTGTGTCTTACTGCTTCAATGTTAATGAAATTGACTATTTTACAGCCTTACATCACACTGATGTGGACGGGTTGGATCACACCGCAGCCCGCAGCGAGATACATATTTTTTTGAATTCACAGCAGTAATGAGCACATGGAATTAATTAGACACATAGGCTAATTTGGCTGGATGGGTGGGTCATGTCCCCACCACTTTTTGCCAAAGTCAATTTTGTCCCCACCACTTATTGGAAGAAATAAAAAATACGGAGCGTCTATTTACCGTGCAAGTAGCCCGCTTTGTAAGCAGAGGCTATTTATACTAACTTCGCCCATCAGTTTCAGATTGGAATAGACAAAATGTAAGAAAGGCACACGAAGCTTAACTGCTCCCCTGTCGTAGAGCGTAAAACAAGTGTTACTCCTTCATGTCGTCGTGGGTTCGCGACTGCTCTTTGCTGAACTTTTTCCCTATCACATATCAGATTGTAAAGGTATTTATTTTTAATAAAATGATGAAAATATTTGAAAATGGCTGTTCAAGTCATACATGTACCAAACATTTTGCGCTTAATTGCACTTTGGTGCTATATATTCGTCCTTATTGTTCTCGACATGCGGTTGCTATCGCCTATTGCAAAATTAATTACATTTTGATACTTGATAGAAAACTCCAATAAATGGAAAAAGTCACAACTTTGTAGTTTCATGAGTTCAAAACAAAATTTAGAAAGTTTGTTGTATATTTGTAGCCTATCAGGCAATGCCCGTAGTAATTAGTGAAAATAAGATTTTTTAAAGATATTATTTTCCATCTGTTTCCCCTGTATACTTGAATGTTTGTCCTTATTAGCAGGGGGTTGTCAAACACCAAATTTTTAACATGGGGAAAACACACATTCGTTTCAGTAGTTTTTGTTTCATCACGAATTAATACGTTTAATTACGTACGGCAACAGCCATCCTTACATATAATAAAGCACAACATGCTTTAAATTATATATTGATGAAAACATGATATAGTTTAAAAACAAATGGAAGCAGATCTGATATGTGAAAATTTAGAATAGTGAGATCAGCGGATTCGAACCTGCTTCACGGCAGCATGCGTCTTTCGCACTAACGTTACACCACTGAAGCCATCGACAAAGCGGCACAATTTTTATACTGTTTTCTAGAGGAGTCACCTACATGTTTCGCGCTTGTGATGTTCATGAATATTCCCACCGAGTTCTTACTCGAGTCTTTGTCCCCACCACTTTTCAAAACAAAGTTACGCCACTGATGAGACATACAGTATATACATACAAATATAAACTGGATTTATTTTACGTTTAACCACATAACAGCACAAAAGTCTCTACAGTTTGTTATAAGAATAAACCTTCTTGGTTTTGGGATGAAAAGTGTCCTTTGTTTTATTCAGAATAATACAGATTGCTTTTAGCTACAGTATAAGAAAGTAAAAGGTGCAAGATTCTTCTTTTCATTCTTCTTTTCATAGCATTGTATTGCTATATTCGTAAAATTATTATTAGATTTCTTTTCTTTTGCTTTCTTTGGTTTTTGAGCACCGCTTTGATACGTGCGCTTCATTGCGTATATCTGAATATATAAATCAAGCGTCAAATGATTTTACTGCTTGTAGCCACTAGGGGGCCCCCAAGCTTGCTGGCCGTACGCATTTGCGTGGTTTGCGTGGTGGTTAACAACGCTACTGGTCGTCATGGATATAGACATTTTAAGGGGATTAGGGAGAACAAAACAGCACATTTGATCTGAATACAGGAAGAGCTATTGGTACAACAATAACTTGGAAAAACAGTTTTGAGCAATACATAAGAAAATGCAGAATGAATATGCTTTTACAAAAAGTGTTTAAGGAAATAACATGCAGTGGTGTCAAAACACATGTGATATCGTTTCTAAAAACCTGAAAATAAACTGACATAACCTGATTTACATAATCAGGTTTTGTTAAGTATGCTGTCATTAAAGCAAATGACATATTGACATGTTTAGGAAATATTGAAATTAACCTTATTGCAAAAAGTCAAAATGTATATGACTATATAAAATGCCAAATTGTTTTAGCTATAACTGCGATTAAGCAAATTTATCCTGCTTAAGGCATCTTTGTTATCTATAGTCTTATGGACAGTAATGATGAAAGGGAAGGCAGAGGGCAGTTCCACTCTGCGACTGAGCTTCTGGTGACCCCAGTGCAGGCAGCGGAGCCTTTCAGCCAGATCACGGCGACCTGCTCGATCTAGACCATCCTGCAGCAACTTGGTTTTGTTTGCTTTGTCCCAGGAGCGTTCATACCTGAATTAGAAACCAAAATTAATTTGGGTAGCCCTTTTAAAGGTCTTATTATGACAGTTTTGCTAGAGTTATAAATAAAGTGGTAAATAGTTGCCTTTTTTAAGGTTATTACCATCAGCAAATGAATGTGTCAGAAGTAGTCCATCTCTCCTTAGTCAGTTTGTATTAATTTATATTTCTGAACTTTGAATCAGTCACCTTGTTCTTGTAAAACACAGCATTAAATTAATTTTACACACCATGATTCCAGCATTCTCTGGGCTTGAACCTTCTTGTCTTTGGATGTGGCCTGAAACTGTCTGACTTCATTTCTGGTGAAATCAAGTTCATATGCCAGAACCGTCCACTCAAACCCTAACTGTTTAGCAATCTCCTGCACATATTTCTTATTGATCACAGCATCCTAGAGGGCAAAGTACAATACATCCACATTCAGTAAAGAAACACGTTTTGTCAATTTAGGTACATCATGTAACAATATTTTTCATTGACTAACCTCTTGTGCTTTGTTTGCCATTTTCTCCACTTATACAAGGATGTTAGTGCTGACTCGTTCTATAAGCAAGAAACAAGAGCTACAATGTTACAGTATGTTATAGTTTAGTCAAAACAGCACAATTTCATGTATTGCATTTTAGAGTTATTATTACCTAAATTCAATAGTGTATTAGCAAGCATATATATATATATATAAGTATAAATATTTAAAACACTTACAAATTTGACCTGACCTGCGGCATATGTAGGTAAATATAAAAGGAGTGACCCATCATTGTCATAGAGACCACACAGACAACACAACTTGGTTAAATATTAAAACCAGATAGGTTGCTCCCACCCCAAGAATTCATTTAGTGGAGTCAATTTAGATGATGGGTTATTTTTTGAAAACATATAACATTAAACTGCCATTTTTCACTGAAATGTAGTTTAGAAAGATGAGAAAAGGTTCTCCTTGTTGTAAAATGACCCCCCACCATTAATTTTCTTTTGTACCACAAATTGTGCCAAATCATCTGATCGATGCCATAGAAGAACCATTTTTTATTCCCCAAACAACCTTTTTCCAATAAAAAACATTTCTTTCTTAGGTTTTCATAACCTGAAGACCCCTTTTCTAGTACAAAGAACCTTTTGTGAAACGTTTTGTGAAAACTAAAAGGTTCTTTGGATGTTAGAGGTTCATTAAGAAACCATTCAGACAAAAATGGTTATGGCATATAGTGAAACTACATTTTTTAAGAGTGTATGTTTGTTCATTGGAGACATAAGGGCAGAATAATTAACTTCAATTTGAGAAATATATATAGCTTAATATGTAGGACTATAGGTTGGATAAATACTAAGCAAGAAGAAAAATTAAAATGTGGGAAATGGTGTATGAATATTGATGTAAATGTAATTGTATTGAAATGAATCTATGTATTATTTAAAGTAGTTGTTTGCAATGTAATTGAATTAAGTGTTATTTTATTGTTATCTATTTTACTTTGTTGTTTAATTCCACAGTAAGAATATATAATGTATTATAAACTTCTAAACTAAGAAAAAACAGACTCATCAAGGAGTGCCAGTTCTCTGCTGCCACTTTAACACTGTTAATACTGTTTTAACATAAGTTAATACTGCTTGTTTACTAGCTGGCTGAGCAGCAGCAATCAATCTGGTATATCAACCGGCAGATCAACTGTCTGTAAATTTCAGCAGTTTTGTTTATTGGTCCATGCTGACTTTATCTGAAGCCATATCATGGTTTGATACTTCTGGCAGCATTTTTCTACAGGTGTTAGATAATCTGAAGTCTTTGTGGGAGGCTGGATCCAGACAAGAGCTGGAATAATTTCTAGTTACCTTGGGATGGGCATCCCTAAATCGGCCGAAAGCTGTCATCGAAAAGTTATCAATTTAATATTGTTCCCTTTATACTCTCTTTGTAAAACTTTTCATTAAGTCATTCATTACTTAGGCGTGATGGAACATTCAGGTCAGGTGCCATTTGTTTATTTGATATTTTAGCTATACTGTGCTAAATAAAAACATTGTATTGTACAAATGTAAAATAAGGCACAGTAGCTGAAACATAATTTTAAAGTCTTTATGTTTCATCAAATTTATTAAGTGATTATGCACTAATCTTTTTAGATCATGGATGTAGTGGTGTGATCACAGCTGGAAAGTGGGGTAACACTGCTGAATTCAGTCCAAGGGAGTGAATTTCAAGGGAATCTTTCATTCACGTAATAGCCTCCAAGTGCTATACAAATTTCATACATAAAACAGCAGGGATAAGGGATTATCATTATTGCACAATTTTGAAAAAGTTTAATTTTGATAATTTTGTATTTTACAGTGATGTATTCTTGATGTACAAAATTATCCATAATCTTGCTCGCCCTCCTCTTAGGGGACGCCTGGCCCATAACGGCAGTGCCGGTAGGACAAGAGCATCTGCTAGGGGAGATTTAGTACCACAGTATAGAAAAACCGCCTTTGGTCAAACAGTGTTTTCGGTTAGAGTAGTGAGGTTATGGAATTCCTTACTTACAAACATCCAAAGCATTGACAGATTTTTGAATTAATCTTAAGCACTGGCTGCTATCAGAACAAATTTGCAACCACTAATGACTGTGTTGTAAGTCACATGTTTTTTTATATACTGTTTTTATTAATCTTACATCTTTGGATATATGTATTGTGATGTTATATGTGGTGTATATGTAATATTGTATGTTACTTTATTTGTTTACCTGCCCAGGGACAGCAGATGTAAATTATTAGCTAACTCTGGTGCAATTACTTTTAATTGTGTATTGTCCCTGTAAACATAAACAATAAAGTAAGTAAAGCAGGATGTTCTGCACCTATTGCTTAAAAATATAAAATATGTCCCCAACTAGAGTCCCCTCAGTGAACCTCAGCCATTTCCAGCACTGGGTGCGATGTAATAGTCAAAGCTCATTTCTGAAAACATCTCGGTTACGACTGTAACCTCCGTTCCCTGATGGAGGGAATGAGACGTTGTGTTGAGAGACAGACTGGGGTTTGATCTTGAGAACCTATCATCTCCGAGAGGAATTTAAAACGCCAATGGGCTTTGGCGAATGGCACACGCATGCCAGTCCCCGCCCCGTGCATACGGGTATAAAAGGGAGGCGGCGGCGGTCATTCACTCACCCTTTGGGCTGAGGAACCTGAGAGACATCTCCTGGATGCTGCAGCGGGTCGGCAAAGCGTTGTGGCATGAAGACACAACGTTTCGTTCCCTCCATCAGGGAACGGAGGTTACAGTTGTAACCGAGATGTTCCCCTTCAGTCGGTCTCTCAACGTCGTGTTGAGAGACAGACTGGGGACCTATCTTTACACGCCATGGTGCTGAGCCGTATCACGACCTCAAGTGGAACAACACTGACTGGACTAGCCACAAGTAAGCGCTACTGCGAGACGTAATCTTCCAGTGGGATCAGCACTAGTAGCATGCTGAGAAGCTTGTACTGACGGCCATCACGGGCGGTGGTGTTCGTCTCTATAGCGAGATGCCATCTGGCGCCGTAAGCACAACGGGGGGGATCACTGCTCTCCTCGTTGAAGAGTGTGTTACGGAGGCAACATCCTACCACAAGGGGAGGTTACATGTGGAGACACCAACATGGTCTCACCAGAGGGACTGTCCGCCCGGACCAGCACGTGTTTGTCCTGCATGAGGGGCTGGAGCCTCCTGAGTGTCATAAGGACAGCCAGCAACTCTAGGCAGTTGATGTGCCACCGCAGCCGGGGACCCGTCCACTGCCCCGATACTGCGTGCCCGTTGCACACGGCACCCCACCCCTGCAGGGAGGCATCTGTCGTGACCACGATGCGCCTCAATCCCAGGGGTGAAGGTGCGAAGGCACTGAGGCGTTAGTAATGCGCCTGGTGCCGGTGTGCCACGTCGCCCTTGGAACACGACTCTGAATCCAGTGCTGAAGCGGTCGCATGTGCATCAACCTAAGAGGGATTACCCCTGTCGAGGACGCCATGTGCCCCAGGAGTCTCTGAAATGTTTCAGTGGGACCGCTGGAGTCCGCCTGACAAGTTTCAGACAGTTCAGCACCGAATGCGCACGCTCGTTTGTGAGACGCGCTGACATACGGACAGAGTCAAGTTCCACACCGAGATAAGAGGAGCTCTGAGCTGGGGAGAGCTTGCTCATCTCTCGGTTGACCCGTAGGCCCAGAAGGTCTAGGTGCCGGAGCACGGGGTCCCTGTGTGCACACAACACATCTCGCGAGTGCGCCAAGAAGCCAGTCATCGAGATAGTTGAGTATCTGCATGCCTTGCTCTCTGAGGGGAACTAAGGCAGCCTCTACGAGTTTGAAAACCCGTGGAGACAGGGCCAGACCGAAGGGCAGGACCTTGTACTGATACGCTCTTCCCTCAAACGCGAACCGCAGGAACGGTCGGTGCCGAGGGAGGATGGAGACGTAAAAGCATGCGTGCTACAGGTCGATTGCCACGAACCAATCTTGGTGAAGAACTGAGCCCAAGATGCACTTCTGCATCAGCCTACTGAATGGCAGCTTGTGTAGGTACTTGTTCAGGAGGCGCAGATCCAGAATGGGGCGCAGCCCCCCCCCCCATTTTTTTAGGCACTATGAAGTCTGGGCTGTAAAACCCCGAAGACATCTCGGTTAGAGGGACAGGTTCAATCGCACCTTTCGCCAGAAGGGCGGCAACCTCGGCTTGAAGAACGGGAGCGTTCTCCCCTCGCACCGAGGTGTGGAGAATGCCCCGAAACTTGGGCGGGCGCCTGGCGAACTGGATCGCATAACCGAGACGGATCGTCCTCTCTAGCCAGCGTGACGGGCTGGTGCACTCTTGCCAAGCGCCCAAGAACCGTGACAGCGTAACCAGAGGGACGATCTGCTTCACCGTGCCGCGGGAGGCTGGTTCGGTGGCTGACAGAGTGGTCACCTCGCACAGGGTGGGACCCCAGGGAGGTTGACTGCTCTGCTTACTTACCTGCTTGGTGTTACCGCCGGCCAACGCAATGTCACGTGGAGATTGCGGAAGGCAGCGAGAAGTTATGTCACCCGGTGCACCGTCGTATCGAGAGTACGGAAGCCCGGAGAGAGAGAAGCTCTTTTGAGAGAGAGTGGGCGCCCGGCCCTAAAGAGAGGCACGGCTTGGGTGGGGGATGTGGCAGGCGATGAACTGGCCAGGGGGGGCGCCCGCTGTACTGTCAGGGCCGCTCTGTCTTTAGGCGGGTTCCCAACGGGGTGGAAACCCCCTCTCGCGGGGCTCTGCATCTCTGGTGGGCTATCGCCTGGAGGACCCAGTACCAGAGGGGCCACCACGGGGGGGGCGGGGCTGCTGGGGGGCAGGCTGTGCTCAGGACCTCAGCGACCGATAGGTGGCTGGGTCACGGCGGAGCAGACTGCTTCTTCACCACGGAACACCTCCACGGTGTCACCACACAGCCCTGCTTGTGAGATGATCTAGAAGGTGGGCCTTCTGAGCGTCACCACGCAAGATTGAGCCACAGATGTTTCCCTTGGACCACTATCATGGACATCGTCCGACCCAGGGCACTCGCCATGACCTCCGTCGCACAAGGCGCGAGGCCTGTGGCGGTGCGCAGCCGGGTCGACCTTCCCATCAACCAGATCCTAACGCTTTGACATATGACCCAATGGGTCGCCATAGCATTATGGGCCTGATGGACCGCCATAGCGTGGAGGGTGGACGCAGTTTAACCCACAGCATCGTAAGTCTTCGACACGAGTGTCAAAGAGCTTACATGCCCTGGAAGGGAGCCTTGGTCGAGCCCTCCAAGTGGCAGCGTCTGCGGTGCACCACGACTGCACATTCCACATGGGGGGGTCGACATATCCCTTAGCTGCCCCACCGTCCAGGGAAGTAACAGCTCCTGAATCCATCACATAGGAACACACCGCGAACGGCATATTCCACGTCTTTGTGAGCTCCTCATGCACCTCCAGGTCAGCCTCGAGCGGCCCGGACAAGCATGGCCGTCATCTCTGCGTCACCTCATCTTGGGCTCGGAGGTGGGAGCTCCAAGGGGCTTCGCATCCGATGCCAGGAGGTAGCTGTCCGATGTTATGACAGAAAGTTCGTCCCATCCCGTTGTCGAGTCTGCCCGCTATGGGACGGTACACCGCGGCCCATCGGGGACGAGCCAGGTGAGCGTGCCGGGGCATGGATGATCTGCGAGCCGAAGCTGGCGGAGTGACATCCATGGGAATCCCCTATCACCCCCGCCGCTCGCTGAAGCGGTCGACCTCGCTGAAGCGGTCGACCTCGCCGAAGCAGCAGTCGAACTCGCTCAAGAAGCAGACAGGGTTGCGGCTACATTCCGGAGAACATAGCCAACTGTGACTGCAACACCTTAATCGACGAGCCCTGCCACTGCATGCTGGACCCCCAACATGCAATACACGTGTCGTGCCCATCAGACTCGAGGATTAGTCTGTCATACCCAAGAACACAGCTGCAAGAAATGCCCGAAGACAGTGCAGACTGTGAGAGGAAATTTGCTCTATTAGAAATATCTGCAGCTCGCTGCCGAGATGCCCAGGGGAAGTCCACCACCGAGAGGGAGAAATCCGCTGCTTCACGTCGTAAATCCAGCAGTGTGGAAGAAATCTCGAAGAGATGGAGCGCTTGACATGTACGTCATGCAGGTTCCGAAGAACAAAGGATGAGTGAATGACCGACACCGCCTCCCTTTTTTACCCGTATGCACAGGGCGGGGACTGGCGTACGTGTGCCATTCGTCAAAGCCCATTGGCATTTTAAATTCCTCTCGGAGATGATAGGTTCTCAAGATCAAACCCCAGTCTGTTTCTCAACACAACGTCAAGAGACCGACTGAAGGGGAACCGTAAGTTTATGAGTTCAAATCAGATAAAAAACAAGCCACTTTCTAGCACCATTCTGTAAGTGTATTCTAAGTTGCTTTGAATAAAATTGTTTACAACAAACACTGCTTATTTCTGATATTTAAGGTTTCAGATAATCTTTGGTGAAAACCATCCAATACCAATGAACCTAAGTTAAATCTCACAAAGATTTTTCTTGTGAGATTAATCTATGTATAAACATCATAATGATCTTGCAAATACTGTCTAATAAACTTCTTGAATACCATATTTCAGCTTCTTTTTATTGACATCGTCAACATTTTCAAGCAAATAGTTCAGTTCAGAAGCCTTTAACTTTCCTTCCGTTGTAAACCTGTTCAAAAAAAGTTAAACAAATTGTTCGACTGATGTGCAAATGCATTAACCACAGTGCTCTATATTATGAGCATCATGTAAACATTCTAGAAAGGCTGCATTGTTTTGCTGTGGGACCCTTATCTCCAAACCTGCAGCTCCAACATTAATAATTTATGAAACAATTTATGATAAATGAAACAATTCATGAAACATGGAGATATGATGTCTTCCACCCAACAGCAACAATTTATACCTTAATTTATACTTTGTTTAATCCTTCATGTAAAATGTAGTTGCTTTAACAAATGCAGTAGTTCACTTAATTCTCTAAATCTCAAACCTCTGATCACTTTATTTGCTTGTTGCAAAATAATTACCAAACATTATAAAATGGAATGCAACTATGCCGTCACAAAAACGGTAGAATAATCTTGCACTATAGCTTTTCTAATGTAATAATGCAAGTTAACAGTAAAAGTGCTATTTGGGGGACAGCTTTTTACTTACACTTATTAAATCATAACATCAACCCAGAAACAATACTGTCTTTTCTGAACATCAACCCAGAAACAAAACTGTTTATTTAATAATTTCACTGTCTAATCAATAATATCATTTGCGGTTTCAGTGGTTAAAAATTGTGCTAAGGAAATTATTTGCATGTAAACACTTGCATGATGCTCTGGATTTTAGACATAGGCATAATGCAGTAGTTTTGTATTGCATTATTAACAATTGTATTGTTAACAGTACTTTCCAACTTCACTTTAAATTACTGTAATGTTTATGTTAGTTTCTTATTTCCACTTCTGTAAGTCTATAAGCAAAAAGTGTGCCCAGCCAGCTGGGTCTGAAACATTTTAGTTCAGTGGCACAGCAGAATTTCCTCAGTTTAATAGCAGCCATTCCTCCAACTTCCATCACGCAGGGTGCTCAGAGCAGCTACACTCTTTGGGGGTGTCAGTAAACTGCAATGAAAGTAATTGTAATTAATAACAACAAAGTCTCTTTAAGGAAGTATAACTCAGAAGCCATCTTTGCAATACCTCCTGGCAACTATTTCAGTCATCCAAGACCAAAGTCCTATCTACTTGAATGGGGGAGCGGATATCTTTAAAATCGCTCATTAAGGTCACAATTAAACAACATATTTTCTACCAGCAATTAATCATGCCATCAACTGTACCATAAATTATGTTTTTTAAGCTTCAATTATTCTAAATAAGTTATTTTTTTTAAGTTCTTTTTTCTCAGCATGCACATTTGCAACATTCTGTATAGAGCCCCTCCCTCAGAGAATCACCAATCTTTACCTATTAGGTCTTTTTACTGGACTTCAGTTGCTGGAGCAGCTATTTTTATCCTCAAAGAAAAAAGCTATATTTAGTATAACCACAGGAGGTTGACAATCAACATTTTCTGAATATGCAGAAACAAGTGCCACCTTGAAATTATAAGGTTCTACAGGTATCTGCATTCTGAGCAGTTTTGAGATATTGGGCCTTAAAGTTTTTGCATTCCACTTGATTTTGTAGAAAAGTCCCAAAATGTACTCAACGTAAATAAAAAACATCACATAATGTACTGTATGTTGTCACAGAATAAGAATATGTGAATAACTTGTTTCAGGCTTGTACCCTATTCCTAGAAAGTAGCAAAGTATAGTACCAGGTATACTAATTGTACAAGTTATGAAAAACAAACAATAAAAAAACAAGAAATACATTCACAAAACACTGGGTACTCAAAATATTGAGTAAAACATTTACAAAATCAAAATAGAGATAACTGTAAATAATTACCTGCGTACAGGCTGAGCGATTTTACTGCGTGAGGCACTGCTTGTCCCAATAAAAGAAGCTGGTCGAGGTAGAGAACTGCGACTTGTGGTGGAAGTGGTGCTGGGTTTGCTGGGCAGAGGGATACTACTACTAGGAATACAGTTGAGGCTAACTGAGGAAGACATTGTGGTGGCACTCTGTATTGTTGGGCTAACATAGGCTGTGGCTTTCAGATGTGGCCGTGCTGTCATTGAAAAGTTACCCACACTCTGAACTCTCTGCTGTAACTGTCCAGGGGAAGGAACTAAAACAGAAAAGACAGTAATAAGCATGACAAGGTGAAACATAGATAGACTATCTGCAACATTTCATTTATTGTAACACAATTTCCCTTTCTGTCGGTCTCTCGACGTTGTGTCGAGCCGACAGATGGGGTTCGCTCTTGAGAACCTATCAACTTCTGACTAATTTAGAAAAGGCCAATGAAATTGGCGAATGAAATTTGCATGCCGGACTCCGCCCCCGAATATCCAGGTATAAAAGGGAGACGGCGTGCTGCATTCATTCACCTTTTGTTCTTCGGAGCCTTCACACTGATCGACTTCGAGAATTCAAACTCTACGCCGAATTACTGCTGGAATCTTACAACGTGGTACAGCGGACGGTCCCTTCCTGCAGCGACTTCCCCTGGGCATCTCGGCAGTGCCAGGAGTGTTCGAGTGTTTTTTTCTAAAAGAGCAAATTTCTCCAGCGTGGCATGTCCCACTGTTCTCATGGGTGCAACACACTCATCGAGGAGGGGGACGGACACGGTGTCTGCTTCCAGTACGCTGGGGCAGACGTTGTGGTTACGTCCTGCCCGCACTGCGGGCGGTTGACGATTCAGACGTTGCATCACAGGTGGCTGTGTTTCCACGGGACTCAGCCACCACCTCGTTTGCTCCCCGTTCCGTGACGGCAGGACTACGGCCCTGCCGCCCGCTACGGCAAGCAGCGAGGGTGATATGAGGATTACTGTGAGCGTTAATCCACCAGCCACTGGCTCATGGACCGTTCGCACCTCGTCTAGCTTGTCTGACTGTTCCCCAGAAGACAGTCCCACCGTGTTGATGAGATGCGTGTTGATGAGATGTCTCTTGCAGCATCGGGGGGTGACGTACTGTCATCCGACTCCGACGATTCCTCGGGCTCCCTCCCTCGGGGGGTCGAGCCTAGGAAGAGGCAAAAGTCAAAATGTCAGCCATGCTTTCCCGGACCGCCGTGAGCATTGGGTTGCAGTGCCCGCACTGCCTCTCCCAGCACTCGCGGCTGGTTACATGATGCCTCGGGTTTGAGCGCGGCTCCAGGCCGCGCCTGCCACCAGTGCCGTGTTTACCGGAAGTGCATGAAGAACTTAGTAAGACCTGGAACGCCCCTTTCCGGCACATTCACGTCAAACAAGTTCTGTCACTCTCTCTTCCCTTGAGGGTGAGGCAGCTAGAGGATACGTCGATGTCCCCCAGGTGGAGCATGCCGCCGCAGTGCACTCGTGCCCGCAGGCGGCGGCCACCTGGGGGGCTCGACCTGGACTCCCGTCCAAAGCATGGAGGGTCTCGGCATCTCCGGTGTCGAGAGCTTACATTGCTGCGGGCCAAGCTGCCTACTCTCTCCACGCTATGGCTCCTGCCAGGCCAAGGCATTGAGAGAGCTCCACGAGGGTAAGACCGACCCAGCGCTTATGCAGGAACTCCGCACCGCCACCGACCTCGCTCTATGGGCGATCGAAGGTGACCGCGCTGGCCCTGGGTCGGGCGATGTCCACACTTGTGGTCCATGAGAGACACCTCTGGCCGAACCTTGCATAGATGATTAATGCTGAGAAGGTCCGCCTTCTCGACGCAACCATCTCGCAAGGGGGGGGGCTGTTTGGTGATACTGTTGGGCCGCAGTTCTCGACAGTAAAGAAGCAGACAGAGGATATCAAGCATCGAAGAGGAGACCATCGCACCGTCAGCAGACACGGCAAAAGCAGAAGCGGCCCTCATGGGAAAACCCCAGGGAGATCGAGAATGCCATCGGGCTCGACACCAGCCATTCCATCGATGGGTGGTCGATCTGGGACGGTTCCTGCCCCGTCCCAACAGCCCACTCTCTTAAGAGTTTCTTCTCTCTCTGGGTGTTTATCACAGTCGCTCTCACCCTCTACACGACGGTGCTCGGCAACTCGACGTTGCGTCACGGCGAGACCCAATGTTGAGGATAATCAGTAGCCCTCAGCACTCTCAAACGACAGTGCGTTGTGCTACATAATCGCCAGGCAGGTAAGCATCAGAGCCGATCTCCTCCCCGGGGGCCTCCCCACGGCAAGGGATCCGCAATGCTCGACATCGAACCACCCCCTGGGAGGTCGATGAAGCAGATCATACCCCTAGCCCCTGTCTCGGACTCCCCAAACCATCACGTGGCTACGGGATACGATCCGTCTCGGCTACGCGATACAACTTACTAGATGCCCGCTCAAGTTCAGGACATGCTTTCAACCTCAGTCAGAGGTTAGGATGCTCCTGTGCTTCGGGCCAGGGTCACCACCCCTCTGGCAAGCAATCGTGCTCGTCCTTCTAGCCGGGATGTTCAACGGGTTTTGCAGCCCGTACTTCATCATCCCCAAAAAGGGGGGTTGCTAGATCTGCGTACCCTGAACAGGCACCTACTCAAGCTGCCGTTCAGGATGGTTACGCAGAAGCACATCTGGCGTCCTGGCAATCGACCTGAAGGACGCTTACTTTCATGTCTTGCTTTCGAGGGCGGGCATTCAGTACAGAGTCCTCCCTTTTGGTCTGTCCCTGTCCCCACGAGTCTTCATGAAGGTCGGGGGAGCAGCCCTCACTCCCCCCGGGGAGAGAGGAGTGCGGGTACTAACTATCTCGACAACTGGCTCATCTGGGCACACTCACGAGATCTGTTGTGTAAACACAGGGACCTAATGCTCCGGCACCTAGATCGGTTGGGACCACAGGTCAGCTGAGAAAAGAGCAAGCTCTCCCCTGTGCAGAGCATCCTCTTTCTCGGTATGGAACTCGACTCCGTCCCCATGACAGCGTGACTGACTCCAGAGCGTGGTCAGTCAGTGTTGAACTTCCTGAAGCACTTCAGGCAGTCAGCGGGCCCCCTGAAACAATTCAGAGGCTCCTGGGCACATGGCATCCTCGGTGGGGTGGTCCCCCTTGGGTTGATGCACATACGACCGCCCCAACACTGGCTACAGAGTTGGGTTCCCTGGAGAGCATGGCACACCGGCAGCAGGCGTATGGTCATCACGCCTCTCTGCTGACGCACCCCAATCCCCTGGTCTTCAATGACCTTTTTGGTGGACAGGATCCCTCTAGAGCAGCAAGGCACGTCGTGTGACGACGGTTGCCTCCCTGCAGGGGTGGGGTGTCGTGTGCAACGGGCACGCAGTGTCGGGTCGGTGGACGAGCCCCCACCTGCGTTGGTATATCAACTGCCTAGAATTGTTGGCTGTGCTACTTGCACTGAAGAGACTGCAGCCTCTCGTGCAGGGCGAGCACATGCTGGTCCGGTCAGACAGCACAACTGCCGTGGCATATATCAATCGACAGGGTGGCATTCGCTCACGGCAGCTAACACAACTCGCCCGATGCCTCCTCCTGTTGAGTCAGCAGGTGATCAGCTCCCTGCAAGCCACACATATCCCAGGCGACCTGAACCAGACAGCCGACACACTCTCACCAGTCGACGCCTCGCGGAGAGTGGCGACTTCATCTCCGCGCAGTCCGGCTCATATGGGAGCAGTTCGGCCAAGCACAGGGGGACCTGTTGCCTCCACGGACTCCTCCCATTGCCGCTTTGGTACTCCCTGACCGAGGGACCCCTCGGCACGGATACCTTAGCGCACAGCTGGCTGCGGGGTAAGCGGAAGTATGCCTTCCCCCCAGTGAGCCAAAATTGCACAGGGCTTGTGCAAGGCCAGGGAAGAGGAGCATCAAGTGGTACTAGTTGCGCCCTATCGGCCCAACCGGACTTGGTTCTCGGAGCTAAGGCTCTTGACAACAACTCCCCCCCTGGCCGATCCCCCTGGCGAAGGACCCCCTTTCCCAGGGGAAGGGTCACGTTATGGCATACCAGGCAGACCCCTGGAACTTCCATGTCTGGATGGGACGAGGAGATCCTGAGTGGCCCACCCCCAGGGGTTGGGACACCCCTCAGACTAGGGCCTCGGCCACTAGTCGGCTATACGCCCATAAGTGGTGCCTCTTCTCGTCCTGGTGCTCTTCTCAAAGAGATGTCCCACGGAGTTGCTCGATCAGGAACGTGCTGTCCCTTCCTCAAGAGAGACTGGAGAGTAACCTCTCCCCCCTCCACACTGGGAGTGTATGTAGCCGCTACGGCCGCTCATCACGACCCAGTTGCTGGGAAGCCTCTGGGACAGCACAACCTGGTCATTAGGTTCCTAAGGCCGCGCGAGAAGGCTACCGCCTCATCCGCGCTCTGTACCCTCTTGCGACCTAGGTGGCGGGCCTCAAGAGGCCCCCCCCTTCGAGCCCCTCGGAGCTGCCGCTCTTTCTCACCTCACGATAAAGACGGCTCTCCTGATGGCGGTCACCTCCAAGAGGGTAGGGGACCTACAAGCACCCTCCGTGTCCACAGATTGCCTAGAACTCTGGCCCGGTGATTCTCACGTTATCCTGAGACCCCGGCCTGGCTACGTGCCCAAAGTTCCCACAACTACCCCGAGAGACCAGGTGGTGAACCTGCAGGCGCTCCCCACTGGGGAGGAAGACCCAACCCCGTCCATGTTGTGTCCAGTACGCGCACTGCACCTCTACTTGGACCGCACGCAGAGCTTCAGAAGCTCTGAGCAGCTCTTGTCTGTTCTGGAGGTCAGCAGAAGGGGAGGGCTGTCTCCAAACAGAGGTGACACACTGGATCGTGGATGCCGTCGCTACGGCATACCAATCTCAATATTGCCCCTGCCCATTAGGAGTGAGGCACACTTCTCATGGGCACTGGCTCAGGGCGCCTCTCTGGCAGACATCTGCAGAGCTGCGGGTTGGGCTACGCCCAAGACCTTCACGAGGTTCTAATACCTACGCATGGAACCGGTGTCAGCCCGCGTCCTGCAGGGCAACGTGTAGGACCGGCAGCCGGTAGGGCGTATGCCTGCAAAAGCCCTTCCCCCTTCCTCTAGGGGGATCAGTGGCTATTACGCCTCCCTTCTTTCCCCACTAGGTAAAGAACAGGCATTCCATCCATCAATAAGCACCCTCCTGGGGGCAGGCTGGGCAGAGTAGCCCTGCTTCCTTAGGCCGGGGAACAGTTGAGTTATCTACCACATAGCTCTAACCGGACCTAGTGCTCCAGACGTGGTAAAGCCCACCCCCACCCCCCCCTCCCCGTGGGCGGTTCCGTCTGATGTATCCTCATGAATGGTTCCCACCTCGGCAACCCATGACCTCCCTAGGTGGACCTCCACCTTGCGGTTAACTCCTTCAGTCCGCACGTTTTCCCATGAGTTCTCCCCTGATGGTGAGACCATGTGGTGTCTGCACTAATTCCTCCCTATGGTAGGATAGTGCTCTCTGTAGCGTATTTCCCCCAGGGGGGAATAATGCTTACCCAGTGGCCCTTACGGTGCCGGGCAGCTTCTCGCTGTTAGAGAATCAAGGCCTCCGCCCGTGGCAGGGGCTTCCCACCTTTTTCCAAAAAGCTCTGGGACCCCCTACCTCTCCACTGGACGGTTACAATTTCGCGCTAGCGCTCACGTCTGACTCGCCCAGGCCAGTCAGCGTCGCTCTGCTAGAGATTGTGACGCGGCACAGCGCTGTGGCGTTTTCCATAGGAACCCCATCTGTCGGCTCGACACATCGTCGAGAGACCGACAGAAAGGGAACGTCTTGGTTACGGATGTAACCTCAGTTCCCTGATGGAGGGAACGAGACGTTGTGTCCTTCTTGCCACAACGCTGGCTGCCCGCCGCAGCGGTTGAGGGATGCTCAGGCTCCTCAGACCAAAAGGTGAATGAATTCAGCACGCCATCTCCCTTTTATACCCGATATCCGGGGGTGGAGTCCGGCATGCAAATTTCATTCGCAATTTCATTGGCCTTTTCTAAACTAGTCAGAAGTTGATTGGTTCTCAAGAGCGAACCCCATCTGTCGGCTCGACACAACGTCTCGTTCCCTCCATCAGGGAACTGAGGTTACATCCGTAACCAAGACGATTTTTGTATTGTTTGTCTTACTTGCAGAATGTATTTTGATTAGACCATTGTGAGAATCAAAACTCTGACTGTTTCGGAGTAAAATCAAAGACGAGTATGATGTTGCAATGTTGCCAGTCAGAGCAGAAACATTAGGTCCACTGAGTACACTGGGAACGCTGGGAGCTCGAATTAGGTTTGGCATGCTCCTCCGTAACTTGTCTGAGAATGAAAGACAATCTGTTTTGAAACATGCAACCTAATAGAAATTCATGTAGGAAAGCATTTATGAAATTAAATGATCTATCTCAATATATTGATAAGGAAATGAATTACATTAAAGAGAAAGGAAGGAAAAGAAGAAAAGGAAAATGCTTGCTATTGAAACATCAGTGTTATTATTATATTTTACTGACCTGTGTTGCCTCTGTAAATCAGGGGCTCTGCTGTGCTGGAGCTGTGGCTGGATATGTGAAGCTGCTGGTGGGACAAGCTGTTCAGATGCTGAGGGGTGGAGGGGCTGCGTCTGCACTCTTTCATGCTGGAGAGGTTCTGTGTGTGAGACGTGCTGCGCTGCATCGAAGCCGTACGGAAGAGTCGCGGCTGAGGAGCCGACAGCTGATCATACTCCTCCTCTTCTTCCAGGTCAATCTCACTTCTCATACCTCTACGAGCACCAGTGTGCACAGAAAGACTGCCGCTATGGTGAGTGGCTGTGGCAGCGCTGGTCGCATATTCCTGCCGTAGACCTAGCACACATACACCACGTCAATGTATCAGGCAGCTTACTTCCAAAATAATAGTACAGAAAAAACTTGTCACCAAAATATATTGTAAATCTCTGCTGTCCAAAGGAATAGTTTACACATAAAATCTGTCATTATTTACTCTTGTGTAGTAGGCCTACCAAACTAAATAATAACACAAAAAACAACTGAGCAGTTTCAAAAGACTTAGAATATAGAGTACACAAAATGCAGAGACTTTCAGTTTGCTAACTGACTGCTGTGGTCACTATGAATGTCATTGTATGTAAAGGAGCTAGAAGAACATTCTGAAGGTAGAGGTGCATCTGCAATAGACACGTAATAATTTTTACAGTTTATACAGAAATGTTCATGTCCATAATATTTCATGTACTATAATTTACCTGCCTTTATATCTTTTTTCTTATTTCTACACTATTATTTCTCTTACAGTATGTCTATTATCAAGTTTCAAGTTTACTTTTATTTCTAAAGCACATTTAAAAACAGCAACCAGGCTGACCAAAGTGCTGAACAGTATGGACAATGATAAAAATAAATATAAAAAAACCCTAGAGCAGTGATATACAACAACTCATAACAATAAAACAAAACAGACAAAGCATACAAGAGCAAAAGTTCATCCTTAATCAAATGCCAAGTCGAAATAGTATGCCTTTAAAGATGATTTAAAAGCGTGGACAGACTGAGCTGCTGTGATATACGCAGGGAGGCCATTCGAGAGCCGGGGGCAATTATGCTCTATCCACCCTAAGATTAAGCCGTGGTCGAGGGGTGGATAGAAGACCCTGTGCCCCAGACCTCAGGGATCGTGTTGGTGTCACGGTTTGCGTGGCAGAGAACCCAAATGCAGGCAGCCAGAGGGATAAAGGGGTTAACACCACAGACTTTATTTAAACAAAGAAACAAAACAAAAGACCCACAATGGGGTAACGAAGACAGGACTAATTTTAAAAAACAGAAACAAAAATACTTCCCTCGAGGGGGCAAAAACAGCAGGACAAAGCAACAAGAACTAAACACGACCAAACGTCAAAACGTCAAAACTTCAAAACTTCAAAACGCAAAGCTTAGACTGGATGAGACAAGGAGCACAAGCACAAGGTACAGGTATACGTACATACACACAATCCACGAGCACAGGACAAAGAAACATGAGGGCATTAAATAGGGAAGACAAACGAAGGATAAAGACACAGGGCAGGTGAGGGTAATCAGACACGTGGGAAACAATACAGGAAACGAGAGGGGCGGGGCCAATGACGAGACACTGGAGAGAACACATATTATTGTCAAAAGGACAATAATATGTTTCTCTCCACACATAATCAAAGGCTTTGTCATGGCTCTGCCACAGGACCAAGAAAAACATGACTAATAGAGGCAGAGCCATGACAGTTGGAGTATAGGGATGGAGAAGATCGGACAAATAACTCGGTGCCAGATTATTTAGTTACTTAAAAACATAAGGTAAAATTTTTAATTCAATCCTTAAATGGATAGGCAGCCAATTTAATGATTTTAAGTTTGGAGTCACATGGTCTGACTTTCGTTTCCCCGTAATGAATTTTGCAGGGAAACACAATTATATTTTGTGCTAATTGTTTTTTTTCTTAGTCTTTTTTCTACTGTCTCTACTATTTGCGCTTAAATTTATTTTTAGAAAAAGTCTTGCAAGTTAACAATGCAAAATTGGGAAGAGTGATATAGAAATAAAATCTAACTAAAATCAGGATTAATCTGAATAACATCTCCCCACAACATGATATTGTATTTTAAATGTATTTACTCTCCTCCTGCAGTCGAGCCATGACCTCCACATCTGTCATGTCCTGAAGCTTATAGCTCATAGAAATGGAGTCCTCCTCCAGCTCAGAGACGCTGAGTTCACTGTCAATGGAAGACTGAGGACTGAGAGGCCGTGGCTGATGAACATTATCTGGAAAAAGAAATGCTAAAATGGACACTTAAGTCACAGGTAAATTCACAAGACTGCAGCATCTCACTAAATGACTACAAAGATCTCAATTTTGTTTGCCATGGGTGACTCCAAATTTGCAGGATTGATGTCCTAAAATTCATCAGCATCACTGTTTTGTTTCAAGATGCACACCTCTAATGTTTTTAGTAGTGATACACCAAAATTTTTGCTGCCGAAACAGCGGACAGAAAATGACACGCAAGCTCTGTATGATGCGCGAATGTGTGTGACCGGCTTTATGTTTCTTTTTTTAGGAGATCACGCACATTGACTCGTGCGCGTTTTAAAGCCGAACTTGAAATGCAACCGACTCTTCACAAGTGAATGATCAGCGGAACATTCTGTCAGCAACTGATTATGTAGATCATGTGGGCAGTCATTTGGCAGGTGCTGATATCGCTGAAGCTCATTTTAAAGCAACAACAGTTTTTCGACCTTAAAATAATCTCTTTAAAATAAAAAAATTTAGTGGTAGGACAACTCTTAACTGGACGAATTTTACTACCGCTGCTACCTAAGCAGCCCTCTATCGGCTGAAATCACACTTGTAACTTTGGTGTGCGGGTAGGTTCACAAGCCCCACCCATCACCTGCTTTACAGCATACGTCTACATCTAACAATAAGACGAAACGATATAGTTCAACGCAAGCAGTGTTGGGTAAGTTACTCTGAAAAAGTAATGAGTTACTAGTTACTAATTACATATTCAATAGTGTAATTAGATTACTGTACAAATTACTCTCTCCAAAAAGTATTTAGTTACTTATTACTAATTACTTTCTATATCCTATATCAACCTTGATTAGTTAAATGATTCAAGGATAGACATGAAACGGCTCTTTTAATTCTGCATAAAGTAGTTTTAACTGCCTAAAGTATTACAAATGTGAGAATTATACATTAAAGCAGGGATTTTAAAGTTAGACTTTGAATTTTGATGTCAATTCCACCATTGCACACACACATTTTACACATTTAGTATTTAGTTTAATTACATCAAAAGTAACTGTAATTAAATTACAGAAAAAATAAGAGTAATCCCTTACTTGACTTTTCCAAGGGAAAAGTAATTAAATTACAGTAACTAATTACTTAGTAACTAGTTACACCCAACACTGAACGCAAGTCTCCAAACCATGGCAGAGCCAGCAAAAAAAAACAAAGAGGAAAAGAAAGAGAGTGATCGGACACGAGCCCAAACACGAATCAATATCTGATGGACTTACACTCGGTGGCGCGAGCTGGAAGAGTCAACGGGTTGCAAAATGGATCGAGACCTAACGTTAGCCTTCCTGCTACTGGATTTGAAAGTCTTATATGTACATTTTTTCTTACTGTCCTGTACTTTTGAGCTTATTAGTAATAGGCTGTGCTCAGGTTGTTTATTGGCGCAACGTAACTGGTTCACAATTTATAACCATAAGGTAGACTAGAGATTATGTAATGTTGCCGGGTCTCAATAGCTTACGTAGTATGATCGTGCCTCGTCACAAATTGAGTGTTATGCTTGTAAACAATGGCTACCAAACCACAATAAATGTTTTATGGTCAAAAGTTGCTGATTCCTTAGTTCATGCATGTAGACTAATGTTATCGGTATCTACAGTTACTATGCTATGCACATTCCCATAGCGAATTGAGTGTAAGGTAGTGATTGCACCTATTACACAAAGCACAACGCCTGGTCGCAAGTGTTTCCAAAAATATAACTACAGAAAATTATTTGCGTTGGTTACTTAACACATTCACGTCTATGCGTTGTGTTTTGTATGACTGCAAATGTGTTATGTAGCTAACGCTAGCACGTTAGCTGCTATGTAGCTAGCACACTATGCACTAACGGCTAACAACCAGCTGCTACCTCAGAATCTAGAGCTATTAGTATAGCCCAGTAGTATGCCCCGTGGGAGCCAAAAGTCAAAGAGTGCTTTAGTACATGCAGTTTATGAAGTGACATGATGTAAAAGCGATTTCTGCTTAGTCAACAAATTAATGTGTATTGCACTGCCCACGTGGAAGCTTATACAGCGACAGTATTTACGACATTGATAACAGACAATTGCGCTTATCAACCACATGGAGGAACCATACACCAAAGTTCTCTGTTGTTGCTTTAAGCTTGTTTACATGAACAGACTTACTGCTCCTCTGTGTTTGCCTGTTGTTTTCATTAAAATGATTCTGCACAATATATAAACTTCTTGTATTAGCAGGAGCTTCTGAGTTTGACTATAATTTGACTACTGATAATAATTCTAGAATAATTCTAGAACTACAATGTTTAGATGATTGGTAAAAAAAAGTTTGCTTGAGTTGCAATGACCATGAAAAAATAATATATTTTGTATTGTTTTAAAATATGGTCTCCTTAATTTTTGTGGTTTTAACGTGTGTAATTAATGCAGTTAAATAAAAACTACAGTATTTCAAAAAGTTTTTTAAAGTAATTTTCAGTATCAGTTTTCGGCAAAGTGCATACTGAATTTTCAGTATCGGTGCATCACTAGTTTTTAGCAAGGCATTTTTGTAAAAACTACTCAAATGATCATGTTTTTTTTACCATTTAGTACTCATGATAGGTAATTTTAAATGCTATAAAATCCTTGACGTTGAGTACAGCCATCAAATATACAGTATCATTACTGTAACATGCTAATATTGCATACTGTATGCGCAGTGTTTGTATACAGACAAAACAAATTTAAGGTTCTCTCGTGCAGTAGTAATAAGCATTGAGCATTTCAGAAATATAACTGTGAAAACTGTTAAAAACGCCTGAAGAATTTGTTTGCAAAGTAATACACAAGTCAGGACATTCAAGGTTCTTTTAAAACAGTTAGAAACCTTATATTTCTTCTTAAAGGACGCCCTCTGCTGTTAATTCGCATCAAGTAAATGTGCCGATTTTTGTGGCGGCACAGAAATCTCACCAGCAAATCATTGTTAGGATACACATATTTTTTAAACACAACATTGCAGAAGGGATGTGTATGCCTCTTAGAACATGACAGGAGATGGCCAGGCTTACTGTGTGTAGCTGTGTGATAGAGGAATGTGGGAGATCTCTCCGTTAGACTTGAGCAGTTCCTCACGGTGACAGACTGCTGGTAGTTTTGAGAGGGTGAATCTGGGTCAGAAGAGACTAGATAGTTTACTCATGATAGTAAAAGTCAGCAGTTGTCATTAACATTGAGAATGCATATTGGCTCCCAAGGGGTGAAAAAGATGTATATCATAAAAAACACCATTCATATATTTTGTTGCTAATGCGAAAGGTTGTGCTTCCAATTAAATTCTATTATCTTTTAACATTTTAGCAAACAATTTGAGTACTGTGTTCAGTCACTATACTGTAGTGTATGATGTATAATCTGGTTCTCAAGGCTCCAGGGGCCTCATTTATCAACAGTGCATACGAACAGATTCACGCAAAGTGTGGGATTTACCAACTTGTACTTATACGTAGAATTGTGTGTAAATATAAGCACACCTCTGAGCATGCTTACGCAGAGAATTTAGTGGAATGGTGATACTACAAAAAGAAAGTGCCACTGTGTGTTTCATGTGATCTTTTTTGCAAATACTCGATTAGTAATTTCATAGTTCGAGGTACACATTTGCGTGTGAAACGCTATAAAAGACAAATGGGAAATCATTTGAAATGTAGTTAGTGTCATGGCTGATCTCGCTTTGCTGGAAGATTTGGCAAACCTTCTTTTATTGAAAGCACAATGTAAAGACACATTTAACAGAACAATATATGAAAAAATGAATAAAAGAAAAAAAAACATTCAAACTAATTGAAAAAGATTAAAAAGAGGTTTGCACATTAATCATTATTATAAAATTATATAAATATGTTTTATTTACATCTTATTGCTTTTCTATAACATCGCTTTACCAAATCATAATAAGATTTAACCAATTCCACCAAAAATAACTGCAAATATTGTTTCTTTTCTGAACAGTTTAATTTAGGCTATGGAAAATAAATCTCCTATAAATAAATGTAAAATTAACAATAAAACCCAAATTGAGCAAACCATGCATTGCGCAAATAATGCGTTTTCAAAATCCACTAGGTGTCACCGCGCTGCAACGGAAGAAAACACATGCAAACCGAAAATCTTCTTTAGTTTGGCGACACATGCCCTGCAAATTCTCGCAACACAAACAAATACAGAAACGCGCTGCAAATTCTCGCAACACAAACAAATACAGAAACGCGCTGCAAATTCTCGCAACACAAACAAATACAGAAACGCGCTGCAAGTACCACAAACGACAACGGAAGTGTTTCCGGGGGACTCGAAAACTGATACACCATGGCTGGGACGCGTGTCATTTCTGTGAGATTCCAATCCGAAGTGAAAAAACATGTTCAGTTCAAAGGGCACTATGAACGGCGTAACTGTTAGGGAATAATAGGGGGAACATTTACTGTACATCACTTCGCTAGAAGTGGAGAGGGAAAACCACCCAACTGCGCCGCATCACGAGTCAGAAAAGCAACGGACGAGTTTACAAATAGTGATAGATGATTTTACTATTTTAAATGATCTTTAATTCTATGATTTGTTTTACATAAATCTGTTATTTTAATTTTAGTAGCATTGTTATTGTATTACAATCATAATTGCTAATGATCGTGAACAAGCATTGTACTTGCGCACATGTGGGATTTATCAACAGTGATTGCTTACTCGTGTGCATAAGAAGTGCGTGCGCACTTTTGATTAATATGGATTTTTTTGTACACGCATTCTAAATTTAATTCGTACGACAAAATATTGAACCTTTTCTACTCACTTTTGATAAATGAGACCCCAGGTGAGCAGTACTGAGCACTTTAAAGATACTAAAAACAACATGGTTTGATTTCCTTGGATGTTTTTTGTAACATAATTCCCATAGTTGTGCTGTTTCATAGTTTTAATGAGATTACTATTATTCTAAAATGAGAAAAATATAAATTAAGAATAATTTATTCTAAACCTTTGAGGTTTATTAGGCTTACACAGTTAGAGAAGGAATATGAAGGATTAACAATGTGAAGGTATTATCAATCTTGTGTCACACAAAAAAATGGCAGATGTGTTACCTGTTTGTTCAGTTAGTGCAGGTTTAGTAAAGGGTTTAGAACAGCTGGTTACAGATGAGATTCCATCCAAATGGCTGTAAAGAAGGCTTGAAGACACACAGCTCGAGAGGAGCCCTCTCCATGTTTTGGCTTGTGTGAAAATGTTAGTGCATTTATTAACAAAAACATTATGATAAGACTGGAGAGTTGAAGGTCACAAGAAAAATATACACTGTAAGTATAAAAGCCTCCTAAATTACAGTACTTTTTGTACATTCTTTTCTTCAATACAAAATACTATCATCCCATACTAAAAATATCAAATAATCAAATTGTTGTTCTATCTGATAAACCACCCTGGCCACATTAAGGAAAGGGTTCACATTACGATAAAGGTAGATTGTAACTAAAAGGTTAAACTTTGTTTTCAGAACACGGGTATATGGTGTTGTAGCTGAGACTTCAGAACTGAGGGGAGAAGACTTGCATAGTGAAAAATATTTCAGCTTCTGCATTATTTGTAGGTCAATAATAAAAATAGTTCAGTACTAAGTTATTGGTATTCAAACAGAGCACTTACTGACAACTGCAGATGTTGTCCACAACGTTTTTCTGTATCAGTTATTCCTTTGGATCAATCCATATATAAATTATGTATGAGGAGCGTATACAGAGATGTGTGTTCTGAATTTGCAGGCACTCTTTGCAGTGCTTTTGAAAGGCCAGATTCAGAAAGCCTGGCTGTCTGCTAATGGGGTCATGAATACAGCTTTGTTCAGACGGTCTCTGAAAACCTTTGTTTTTGTGGGCAATCATGAATGCTTCTTTTTTCCCCTCTTGGACATGCTAATTGCTAAAATCTCAAAAGTATCATGTTTTGTTTGACTACCAATAACCAATACCAATATTTAACGTTTGCCACTTGTTATTAAATGCAGATTTTACAGACAGGTTTATAAATATAGAAATGGTTTCTATGGTTACCATTTTACCTGCCAGGAAAAGAATGCTTACACAAGTAGTGAAAAGAATTAATTTGCTAACCTCCTTACGCTGAATTTACGACTTTGGCGAAACAAATGGCACACAGTGATGCACAATGTGTTTAAAGAGGTGACAACAATGTTGGGATCCTTATGGATCAGATTACCACATAATCTACATGTCACGATCGGGCGTGGCGGAAGAACCCAAATGCAGGCAGGCAGCGAAGCGGTTAATGAAACAAGACTTTAATAACAAAAACACAAAACAAAACACCCTCGATGGGGGAAACAGAACTGAGAGATTAATACACAACGAAAGACTTCCCACGAGAGGGCAAAATGAAAGCAAGAACAGTAAAAACTAAACTAAAGGACACGACCAAACGTCTTAAATCAACACACGACAAGGGTAAAACACAACACTCACAGAACACGGGCACGGCTAGGGACAGGGCATTTATAGGTAAGACAAAAGAAGGATAACGAGCGAGGGCAGGTGGGAAACATTAGACACGGAAGGGAAGCAATACATGAAATGAGAGGGGCGGGGCCAATGACGAGACACGAGAAAACACATGAGAAGTAAAAACAAACAACTCATGGCTTTCTCACATAAAACCCAAGGGCTCTGTCCCGATCCTGCCACGTGACTAGAAATTCATAAACAAGAAGGTAGGACCGTGACACTACACTCTAAAAACAGTTGTGTTAAAAACAACACATTTTGTGTTCAGTTAAGGACAACACATTATTGTGTTTTCCTCAACTGAACATATCTCTGTGTTATTTCTTGGGACAACACGTTTTGTGTTACTTTTAACACTTTAAAACTTGGATAACACAAACAATGTGTTAAAATTAACACATCCATTTTAAGAGTGTATTTTTACTTTCTATTTTTAACTTTTAACTCGCAAGGTCATGTTTGATTGTCAAAGAATGTACGTAAACTTAAAGAATTGAACACACGCATACACTTTAATTTATTGTGCCTAACGTGTAATGATATGAGAATGGTTGATAACAATGCTGACACATTCCTTAGGTAGGCATATGTACATGTAATTATACTGTAGTACACAGTACTTGGTACCTTGGTCCAGTTTGTAGCACAATGAGCGTTTGGCTAATTCCACCTCTGCTCTGGGGTTGTCCAGCACATGTCTACACCACTGTAGAGGGCTCAGGAGAAAATGTGGGAACAGCTTGGCTTTTGGAGACACATATAACCTGGTCATATAAAACATAAACTTGGTCAAACAAGCATTATGCAAACAGTTTGATTTTATTATTTTGGGGAATTCCAGTTGAATTATCAGTTAACTTTACAAAATTACCACTAAGATATATAAATGTTAGCAAAGCTCTACAAACTTGTTTACGTAATCAATAAGTGCAAAAACACAAGAAACCATCTCAATAAAAATCGAACCTCTGTGATAACTGATTAAGAGGTGTCATGCTATCCATTTTGCAACACTGACTGACAAAAACTGGTCTAGGATTATGATTCAGGATGTAAATCATGTTTACAAACATAGATCACTTAAATTGCCTAAATTGACAGATAGGGGTAATGGGTTAAAGGTCAAGAGTCCACATTTGTATGTGAAATATGTTTTTTAATATCCTGAGACCAGTGTTGGGAGTAATGCGTTACAAAAGTAATGTATTACATTAACATATTACTTTTTGCTGTAACGCAGTAGTGTAAGGCATTACTAATCAATTTTCAGTAATATTTTACTCGGTACATGTTCAGTAACGCTTGCGTTACAACAAACTTTTAGCCCGCGACATATTAACAAATCAAAAATCCCGCAAGTAAGTTATATTTCCTGTTTGTGAATAGACACGTGTGGTGTCATTCATCTCCCTCTGGCTGGTGGAACTTTGTATTTTGTATCGTAACGCGGGATGATTTCAGCCTCTGAGCTAAAGGTCCGAGGCTGTTGTTGGCCCCGCCGGGTTCACTGTAAGCCCTAGCGCCAGTGTTGCCAGGGTCGTGGTATTAATGGAACCGCAGGTTGTGGGTTTTTGGGCTACTTTCATAATGTACTGCAGCCGCCAATATGTTTATTTATATTCTAAGGATAAATGTTAATTGATGATATTCTTAATGTGTATTCATACTCAGATGAATACCTGGCAACTCCAGTACCGGCCCGTTCTCTAAAGCAGTGGTTCTCAAACGGGGGGCCGTGGACCCCTGGAAGATCCAGGGGGGCCACAGATGTTGTGGCATTATATGAAATATAGACATTTATCATACATTTTATATAATCAAACATCAGAAAAATAAGACAACCAACCAAAAGTATTGATGTCCCAGGATTGTATAACAGAATTAGTTTTTGGGTTTAATTAAAATGATAAGTTTAAGATAATTCGTTTTTATAAGGGAGCCCGCAAAGCGATGCACTCTACACAAAGGGGGCCGCACAACGGAAACGTTTGAGAACCACTGCTCTAAAGTGTGGGGAACGAGCGTCTGACAGGCAGGCTACAGTACAGGGAAGGACGCAGGAGCTCAGCTCAACCAAAAAGGGAAAATATAGCGGTGGTATTAGAAAATGCATTCGAATGATGTTTTTACCAATGTTTCGTACTAAGGTGCATGTCATGTTACACAATGAAAGAAATCACGCATGAGTGTACAACAGTTGATTCTTCCGGCTGCCAAATATCACGTTTGATCAGCGCTATACGCAGTCTAGAACAACTAAAACATTGAGGTGCTTGTACACATTATACATATGCAATAAATTTAACCATGCTTATTTCTTAAGCAAGTTTTTGCATGTCTTGCGAATAGAAAACACGTTTCTCGTCCATTTCCGTGCGTGGGCTCGAGCACACATGGGATCTTTTTTAAAGGGACACTCCACCCAAAAATGAAAATTATGTTATGGATTACTCCTCTAGTTGTTCCAAACCTGTATGCATTTCTTTGTTCGGTTGAACACAAAAATATTTGGTAGAATGTTAGCATCTGAAAATTATTTGGCATCATTGACTACCATAGCAGAAAAAAATATAATGGTAGTCAAAGGTGACCCAGAATTGTATGCTTTCCTAAATCCCCCAAAACATCTTTTGAGTTCAACAGAACAAAAAATATATACAATACCTAGGAAACCATTCAGATAAGTAAATATAGCAATATAAACGTCTTTTGGCAGGTATTAAGTTTGATTTGACACCGGAAAATAATTGGGCTAGTTTTCATTCCTTTTGGGCTGGTTTTGAGGGGTCATTGGGCTGCTTTCAGGAAGCTAGTTAGCAAGATCCCCGTGACCAGCAGCAATGAAAAGGTAAGCTAATGTTTACATGATGACTAGCTAGAATTCTATATAATCTAGTTCAGTGATGGGATGGGACTATTTTGTATTTAAGAACCTTTGAAAAAAATTAAATGTATTTTGTATTTAAATGTGTTTAATCTTAATTTTTTTTTCAAACTAAAATACTTTTTGCCAATCAACCTCCGTATTAGACATCATGGATGGGCAGTGTTTCAAATACATCCATTTGAAATACAAAATACTATTATTTTGTAATTAAATGCATTTAATCTTAGTATTTTTTTGTATTTATTTTTGTATATCCTAGTTAATTCAAGAAATCAGTAGTCTAGATGTTGAGTGGCAAAAAGTATTTTGTATTTTGAAAATACAAAAATACAAAGACATTTTGTCATTTTAGAATGTTAAGTTCTACTGTAGTTATTTTGGTGAAAGTAACTCAAAAGTAATACAGGAGTCATGTAACGTATTACAATTCTGAGACAGTAATATTGAAAGGTAAGGGATTACTTTTAAATAACAGTAACTAGTAATATGTAATGTATTACAGTTTGGAAGTAACTGCACAACACTGCCTGAGACATGCTGTATTAACTGGGTAGCACTTTATTTTCAGTCCTGTTTCCCATTTACATACTGTGTACTTATTACAGTAAATACAATAACTGAGTAATAACTAGGTACTAACCCTGAACCTACCCCTAAACCTAAACTTATATACCATGTAGTTACATTATACTACCCAGTACTTATTAGGTAAGTACACTATAAGTACACTATGAGAACACATACTGTAAAATAATGTGCAACCATTAACTGTATATGAGGTGAGTTATCACAAAGAGAGTGGAACAGATTTTGCTTTTTATGTCTCCCTTCATAAAAAGGCAAAATGCAACAGTTCAGTTCCTTTGTTATGGTAAAATGAAAACAGAACAGTGAAACACGTGTGCACCTTCCTGTTCTAACAAACACCAAAAAACATCTCTATAAATTTAGAGTATTGCTGTCCCCAACAAACAAAATAAGATATCCCCCAACCATTTGGGCTTTTCATACACATAACCCAACAACTGAGCAAGAGATTTAGTCAACTTCGCATTCTGTTTTTGCGATATTTGTCACATAAAAGAAACGGTTCTTGTAAACAAAAAAGACCGTTATACATCATTATCAATGTTAGGCTCTGTATAATATGAATGTAGATTCATATCCAAAATCAGTACCAGTTATGATCAGACTCTCCATCGCAGGGAAGAATAACATCAAGGTTCAAAATTTCAACCTCATCCAATACAGTACCATCATCATCCACATCAGCATCACTCACTGACGGCGGATGTAAATATGGATAGCGTTCTTCTGAGTTGCCCAGTCCAAACGAAAGTGTTGACAGAGGTGAAATGCAGCAATTCCCTGCGTAATACGAAGCAGTGTCTGGGCCGATGATACAGGCCGGTGATGGTGATGATGATAGTCGGGAGCTGGAGGTGCAGTTGTTCGCAGCGTTTGCTCTCGTTCGCAACTGTTCGTTTTGTCTCTCCAATTTTCGTACGAGCTCTTGCAGCTTTTTTACCTCCACCTCTGCAGTCATGATCTTACTGTTGCCGTTGATGTCCGCCATCATTCGTGGATTAAACAATAGTTCGTCCATTGAATAAAAAAGCATATGAACAGTAGTAAAATGGTGGCGGAGTGTTGTTTACCCTATACCGCTTGCACTGCTTTCAGTCGGTTTACATGCTGCCTCATTGCTCAGATGCTGATCTGTGTGTCGCTCACCCGCCCACCCCCCTCGAATCGATTCAAAACATGAACCATTCACAGTACAGTTCTTAAGAATTATTTTATTTTCAAATAAAATAGAATTTTATGTAATGTAACCGTAAAAGAATTTCAATCGTTTTTTATACATTTTTTATTAACGTTTTAGCATTGTTTACATATGCAGAATGACGCAGACACTCATCTTAACAATAGTCAATTTATATAGAAAATAATAATAATAAATGAATAAATAAAATTAATAAATAAAATAATAATTATTATAATAATTATGATAATACAAATAATAATAAAAAGTAATACTGAAGAGTGAATGACAGAAATATGCAAAGCCATTATTTAAAATATGCTGTATTTAAAGAAAAAAAGAAAAACTAAACATGTCCTGAAGATTATACAAAAGATATACAAAAAGATATATACCCACACCACAAACTTAACATACACAACCAGTGTACCACTGAAAAAAGTCTGCTGAAAAAAGCGCTGAAAAAAGTCTGCCTCAGTTGAAGAGCCAATTATAAGCCAAACAGGGAACCTTAAACATAACACCAAATCATTAAAGAAAAGAAAAAAGAAAAATAATAATAATAAAAAGCGAACCAAAGCAGAAAGAAAAAAACACCCCAGACCAGAGAGTAGGGGGGGGGGTAATCTCCTTAATTCACATTAGTAAACCTTTAAAGATCGCGTATCATATGCAGTTTCTGCCAATCTCATATTAAACTTGAGTGCCTACAGTAGTATTGCTTACATCGTATCTTTGAAGAGTATATGTTAAAATTTATAAAAGAGAGATACAGCTGTACGATTATTTCCGGAAAACCACGAGCTGCTAGAGGTGGGACTAGTGGGGAGAGTGGGACGGAACTACAGCACGAGCAAGCAACACATCATCACACACTCTAAAAAGTGATTTGTTGTCTCAACAACCATATTGTATTATGTTAAGTAGCTTCTACTTAAAAATAAATTATATAACATTTCTAGCTTAATTTAAAATTCTTTGTTTATGCAACACAAAAATATAAATTACAAGAAAAGCTCAAAAGTATGCATAAAGTGAATGGAAAAATTTGAGCTGTGCAAACTACAGTTAAAATTAAGTAAACCTACATTTCCACTGCAATGAACTTAATATTATCAGTACAAATGCTGTGAGGAATATCCATAAGCCATTGCGCATGAAAAGTGTGATTATTAGAGCTTTTTTAAATAAAAAGTACTTTTGGGGCATTTATAGATGTTAATAAGATGTATAACGAAATTTAAGATGTATTTAGTATTATTGATGTTGTTTTGTAGTGAATAATCGTTTTCTGTGAAGTTACCATTCAGGTGATTCGTGTTTGCTTTGGTAAGCATAGACCCTGTTCAACCCATCGTATTTCTCACCACAATAAGGAAGACACACATCAGAAATGCGGTATGTTGTGTGCTTCTGTGGAGAATCATTCAATGACTGACATCAAATCAGTCATCATTTATTTCAAAACTGTTTGTTATAATAATATACTTCACTATGCTATATGAACATTAAGGTAAATGAATGAAAGTACAGCCTACATGAGCACTGTAAGTTGATTGAACTCGTGCTACATAATTTTTTAAGTAAAGAAGGTCAAGCGAACTTATATATTTGTGTAAACGCAACAAAGATTCTCTTGTTATTTTGACTTAAAATCTCCTTAAGTTGAATTTACTTAAAGGGAACCCGGTGTATAGAGAGATGTATTGTCACGGTCCTGCCTTGTTTCTGTCACGATTCACGGAGGGGGAGAACCCAAATGCAGGCAGGCAGTGAAGGGGTTAACAAACAAGACTTTATTATACACAAAACGCAAAACAAACACCCTCAATGGGGGAAAACGAAACTAAGAGATATATATATAAAACAAAAGACTTCCCACGTGGGGGCAAAACGAAAACAAGAACAGCAAAACTAAAGTAAAGGACACGACCAAACGTCTTACACCACATCACGACAGGGTAGAGCACAAAAAAAAGTGCTGTAGTACTCGAGTCCGGACTCAAGATGTTTTTTTTATGGTCTCGGACTTGTCTTGGACTCATTGGTATTTGAACTCGGCCTTGGTCATTGGTCTCGCAAATGTTCTAGTCGGTCTCGTCCGAGTCCAGCGATATATGTTTTATTTTCTCCTTCAAAACAAAACATTGATAGAGCAATGTTCTTGTGATCCGAAAACTAATGATCCGGAAACTGTTGCCGACTCTCGACTCTAGAACGAGAGCTGCGCGTGCTCATAAGTTCTCTTTTCACACAGCAGTTCAGTTCAGTGTGTGCTGTTGTTGTAATTAAATAACTCCGGTATATTGGTTCAAGTCCGCGGGACTGTCATGCACGCCAGAAAGTGAATAACTGAATTAATTTGTGGATAATATTAAGTGTTTACGGGAGACGCTAAACGGGAACGATTCAGCTGAACTGGTTCGACCGGATCACTAAAAAGAAAGAACCGGTTCGAATGAATGATTCGTCCGCGGCACGAACCAGCATCAATCATTCATCAGGCACGATGTCAGCAAGCAGCGGCATAATGCAGATTGGTTTTACAAACCATAATAAATGAATCGACAGTGCGCTTAAAAGGAAACTTTTTGCACCAAAACTTTCCCCGAAACATGTGGGACAACATCAAATTTCGTAAGACACCTGCAAAGGCATCACAAAGAGAGGTAAGTTAATGCCATGTTTCAGAGTTAGCATTGCATTTGAGTATTTTAGAAAGTTTGGAAAGTAGGGCTTAAAGATAAGAATGATCGGATTTTTATTGTAATTGTGATGAACATGTTATTTAAGGATGGGCACCGACGTGCTTATAAACGTACTTATAAACGAGCCGTGGAGCCTCTGCTCTTTCTAGCGGCTCCTCTATCGAACACGCACCTGCACGGGCAGGCGCGCACACGCACGCACAAAAGTGTTCATTGCTGCACAACCTTGCTGTTAGGAGGGCTGATAAAAAAGTTCCTTAAAAAAGTAATAAACAGTTACAGTTCGGCTTTGTGACTTTAGTGCTATGCCTATATAGTAAAAATAAAATGACCTTATTTTATTTGCTTTTTGATCATTACAAACAATAATGAAAATGATTATCTTAGAATAGAAGATATGCTGTCTCTTGCATCACATAAATTATCAATAGTTAATTAAGTATGTGGTCTTGTAGTCATGATTTTTTTCTGTCTCTGTCTTGACCGTCTCAATTGGACTCGGTCTTGACTTGGACTCGAACGTCTCTGGACTTGGACTTGACTTGGACTCGAACCTCTTTGGACTCGGACTTGACTCGGTCTCGACTAGTCCTGTTCTTGGACTTGTCTTGGACTCGACAATGGTGGACTTGACTGCAGCCCTACACAAAACACACAGAACACGGGCAAGGCTGGGAACAGGAACACTGGACGAGGTACATAGCACATACACAGTACAATCCACGAGCACAAGACAAAGAAACATGAGGGCATTTATAGGCAAGACAAACGAGGGATAATTACACAGGGCAGGTGAGGAACATTAGACACGAGAGGGAAGCAATACATGAAACGAGAGGGGCGGGGCCAATGACGAGACACGAGAAAACACATGAGATGTAAAACATACACAACTCATGGCTTTCTCACATAAAACCTAAGGGCTCTGTCCCGATCCTGCCACATGACTAGAAATTCATAAACAAGAAGGTAGGACCGTGACAGTTTCTGAATTTCTAGTCGTGTGGCAGGATCGGGATGGAGCCCTCAGGTTTTATGTGAGAAAGCCATGAGTTGTTTATGTATTTTACATCTCATGTGCTTTCTCGTGTCTTGTCATTGGCCCCGCCACTCTCGTTTCATGTATTGCTTCCCTGCCGTGTCTAATGTTGTCTTCCCTTTAAAATGCCCTCGTGTTTCATTGTCCTGTGCTCGTTTGTTGTCTCATGTGCCTGTGTTCGTGTAGTCAAGTGTTTGAGAGATTCAGTCCTGCCTTATTCTCATTGTTGTGAGAATTTACTGATTGTGCTTCTGCTGTGCCTTGGATTATCTTAATCTTGTCATAGTAAATCAGTTAGTTTATTTCCAGTGTTCTGTAGTTAGTCCAGTCAGTTTAGTGTGCCTGTCTAGTCTGTTTATTATTTATCCTCAGTGTTTTACCCCCTTGTGGGTTTTTTGTTTTGTGTTTCTTGTTAAGAAATAAAGTTTTGTGTTAACCCCTTCACCGCTGCTGCCTGTGCTTGGGTTCTTCTATCCAAAATCGTGACAGAACGAACGAACCATTGCAGAACCCAGTAGGCAGCATGAACTCTGGACGATCCCACCTAGCTCGCCTCCTCTGTGGACTTCGCCAGGGGAGCGAGAGCGTGGACGAATATGTGGAGAGGTTCCTGGAGGAATATATGCCTTCCTTTTCTCCACTTTCGATATTGTTTTTCTTATCTCTCTGTTTTTTGTGCTAAAGCTGCTTTGCAACAAAGCCATATAATGTTTTTTTAAATAGATAAAATGTTTAATTGTGTGTCATACAGTCCAGTATAGAGCCAAATACTATAGGCAGACATTTCACATTTTGTTTTTCGAGGATGCTTCTTCAATTTTTGCTCAAAAGAGTAAAACCATCTGCTTCTAACTAGTAATGTCATATAAACTAAGACATGGACGTTTTCTTTAAAAGATGGAAATCCTATTCAGAATCAGAATCAGAATCAGAAGAGCTTTATTGCCAAGTGTGCTTGCACACACAAGGAATTTTCTTTGGTGTTGTAAGCTTCTAGTACAGACATTCAACACAATGACAATACAATATAATACGATTTACAGTCTAAAAGATTCTAAACGATTCGAACCTGAATGACTCCACAGTATCCACAGTGCTGTCCAGGATGGTGAGGGGAGGAAGTGATGGAGGGTTCCTTCTGAAATCCACTATCATCTCCACTGTCTTGAATGCATTCAGCTCTAGGTTGTTTTGACTACACCAGGCAGCCAGCTGAGCAACCTCCTTTCTGTAGGCAGATTCATCACCGTCTTGAATAAGGCCAATGACTGTGGTGTCATCTGCAAACTTCAGGAGTTTGACAGAAGGGTCTGTAGAGGTGCATTCGTTTGTGTAGAGTGAATATAGCAGTGGAGAAAGAACACATCCTTGAGGAGCTCCGGTGCTGATGGTACATGTGCTGGATTTAAAATTTCCCAACCTCACTAGCTGCTGCCTGTTCGACAGGAAGTTAATAATCCACTGACAGGTAGAGGTTGGCACAGAGAGCTGGGTAAGCTTGGGCAGGAGGAGGTCTGGGATTATGGTGTTGAAGGCCGAGCTGAAGTCTACAAACAGGATCCTGACGTAAGTCCCTGGTCTGTCTAGGTGTTGTAGGATGTAATGCAGTCCCTTTTTTTGGTGTTTACTGCATCGTCCACAGACCTGTTTGCTCGGTAAGCAAACTGGAGGGGATCAAGAAGTGGTCTGGTGATGTCCTTCAGGTGGGCCAGTACAAGTCTCTCAAATGACTTCATGACCACAGATGTTAAAGCAACAGGCCTGTAGTCATTAAGTCCAGATATTCGTTATTTAAGTTTATTTTGTCAGGGTCCTGTCCTTCCTATTCGGAGTTTTCGTGTCTTGTGGACAGGGTCGTGACAGTACCATGTCTTGTGTGTGTGTTTCGTCTTGTGTGGAGACATGTGGCGGTTTGTTTTGACATTTCGCCGCGTGTCCTCCTGTCTTTCGTTTAGCTCCGCCCCCTTGTTTCTCCGTTAGTGTTTCATCTCCCTCACCTGTCCTTCACCGTCCCTGTGTAATTATCCCTCGTTAATGTTTCCTTATTTAATGTCTCAGTTCCCTTTGTCCCTCGTCTTTGCATTGTTCCATGTTCCCCAGTATTTGTTTACCTCACCTTACCTTGCCCTCGTGTTCCAGATCCCTCATTCCTGTTTGCTGTGGACTTTCCTTTTTCGTGTTGGACTTATTATTTTGGATTTATTCTTCGTGTTTGTTTTATCCCCCTTGCGGGAAGTATTTTAGTTTATTCACTTGTTTTGTTTGTGACCGTTTTCCCCATCGTGGGTTTTTTTTGTTCCTATTTGTTATTAAAAGTTTATTATTTAACCCTTCACCTGCCTGCATTTGGGTTCTGTCCTCCACGTTCGTGACATATTTAAGTTATTGGTTGTCATATGTAGCCTATTGTGTACAAAGTACAATTAAAAACTTGCTTTTAAAATGTTTCTCCAAAGACTAAAAATAAAGGCGCTACATGATGGCATAGAAGAACTATTTTTGGCTGTATGGCTCCATAAAGAACTTTTCACATCCGAAGAACCTTTCTGTTTTACCAAAGGTTTTTTAGTGGAAAAGGATCTTTAAGAACTATTAAGAAAGTAAGGAAGAAATTGTGTTTTTAACAACCTTTGACAAGGGTTCTTTAGAAAAACAAAGTGGTTCTTTTATGGCATTGCTCTGTCTAAAAGATTATACAAAAGGTTATTCAAAGCAAATTTCACTAGTATCAGTCGATGTTTATCACAACGTTGGAATATTTGAGTGAATCATGCCATTTTGCCATCCCTGAATGCAGTGGTGTACACTCTTAAAATGGATCTGTTAATTTCAACACATTGTTTTGTGTTATTTATTTAACACATTATGTGTTACTTTCAACCCACAATGATTTTTAACAGAATTGTGTTGGAAGTAACATTTTTCCCTCCCAGCCCAGGGTTCGAATTGAGGGGGGGGGCTGGGGCGGTCCCGGACCCCTCATAAGCCTTGAGGGACCTCTCATAAGGTCTAAAATAGTGAACTTGGGGTCCCCTTGGTTTTTCATTAAAACTAGACAACTTAAAACACAAAATTATTTTTTTGTCAAATTATCATGCTAAAACAAAACACTTTGTCCATTATTTGTACAAATTTCATAAAACTAAAATGTAATTTTTATCTGAAAAATCCATGCATGCTCAAGCGCGCCACACAGTGTTCAATGAAGACATGTACAGAGATGCAAGATGCGTGCGGAACCTCTCATATTGAAAGCGTTTATCTTAAAACTTTACAGTTAGCCTAGTATAATTTTGATGTGCAAGTCTTTCTTTATGTCCGATGTTATCTCACATTGTCAAAACAGATGCGACGTGGTACTGAGCCACTAAAGGGACATACAGGTGGTGGAAAAATAGGAAAGGGAGTGAAAATATTGAAATATTTGCGTAAATAAGTGCGTTCCTTTGCAAAACTTTTGTTTTTCCCCAAGAATATTTTTTCTTTACCAAAAAAAATTTTCGCATTCCCCATAGATTATTTTGCGCTCCCTTCTGCAAACATGAGCTCCGACTTTGACGAGGCTTCTGCTTTTGCACAAAGGAATGACATTTGTTTTTCTTATTCTGCATTGGTTCATATGGATTATTTTCAAATACTTGATCTACATTATCAGGAGATGAATCACGCTTAAAACGCTCATATGCTTCTGCATGAGGTGACGCGTCCTCTCCCTCTCTGGCTCCAATGATTTTTTTTAATATTCCCAAAAAAGGGAACAGCACCGCATTACAGTAATATAAAGAACAAGAATGAAAGGACAAGAAAAAAATAAGGAAAATAAGAGGACATGAAAATCTCAATTAGTAAGAAAATGTTATCATACATTTTGAAAAACGTGTTATTCTTATTGCTTTAAATAAGTTTAAGAGATTTTACAATGAGTGAAATCTCAGCAAGAAAGACATCAAACCTAGGCAAAATCTTGTATGCAAAATCTACAATGCAAAATAAAAAAATAACAGCAAGAAACTGCAAAAAACAAAGAAAATTTTAATCTCTACCTCATGTGGATCTCTTTTAATGGATTATCAATATGTTAAGGACATTTATGCATGTAATGTGGTCAAATTACTACAATGATCCAAACTACCATGTGATTGATGCTTGAACTGGCAGCTCCGTCTGTTTTTTTTCTTTTGAAGACTGGTTAGGGGACCCCCCAAGAGCAAACAATTCGAACACTGCTTATACTTTCCCGTGCCAGATCGACACCCCATGAGCACCACGACACTCACAAATGCATACAGTATGCATCTAAGCTACATGTAATTAAGAGCAGTCTGAAAGACTGCTTAATATGGCAATTTATTGTAATCAGCGCAAGACTTTAACAGTCAATCAGAGCTAGGGAGACTGGACTGGTTTTGTTAATCATTGTCTAACTCTGCCAGGTAAAAGCTGCATTTAGCCTTAGATGTTATACAATCCCTAAAGCACAAGTTTTATCAGCTGGCAGTTTACAATGCATATTTGTCAGTGAAAACCCATCAAGTAATTTATTTCTATTTCTACATAAACCCACCCTACTAAAGGCCATGTCAAAGACTTACAGTAAACCAGTGAAATAAATGGTTGAAATCAAACTCTGATGCTCGTTTCACAGACTGGGTTACATTATGAGCGTAAGTTGTGCCTATTATTGACATTGACAATAATAATTAACAATGTTACTTTTGTGCAGTTTTATCAAGCTCCCGTTGCACTTTTCTGATTCCCGGTAGTGTCTCTAGTCTGACTATTACAAGGTTGCCATGAGTTCTCATCTCTCATCATCTAAAACAATTACGAACATTGTAGTACACACACAGTTTTACTTTCTCCCTCATTTATTGATCCACCACACAAACTAATGTTAGTGAAGTTAGCTAGTTAGATGCAATTTAATTTGCCAACAATCCCCATTGCGTTAATGACAACGAACATGCTCATTTTATTACAGGATATGCAGTGGTTTTAAAGGTGATCAGCAAAAAAAGAAAAAATATAATACACCAGCGAACAGAGAAATGCGTTCTCGGAACGCTGTCGCGACTGGACGGAGGGGGACCCTGTGTAGCCGGAGTGACGGAGGGGGACCCCTTGTCGGGCTAATAATTTTATGTAACATTAACGTTTGTGTCTGCTGCAGCTGCAGTGTCACCCAAAGAGGCAGAAGCTTCAGGGACGTTTTCTTTCATTTAATTATCTCCTTTTCATATCTAGTTCTGTCACAAAGCGATGTTGTTATCTCGTGTTTTTTTTTATATGGAAATCCTTGACATGTTCTAGTGGGAATATGGAGTATACCTTTGTATCACGTAGACCACTGCCTGGATGATACAACTTTGAGGGGAATACAACAAATGCAGAGATCAGTATTATTAACAGATATTTTTTTATTCTGGGATTTTATTGTGTGGTATTGGTTGCCTGATTCTAAAACATTTCATATATATAAAGACTTCTGCCTATAAAGGCACTCTGCCTATTTCCTATTTATTCTCAGGGTAGACAAAGACAGTCAAATCTGTCATAGGCTACAAGTATCTTTTTAGATATACAGTATTTACTCCCAGTAACAGAAGACTCCTCTGTGAGCTGTCCATCTACTTCAAATATGTCAGTCAACAGACTTACTTGTAGTTTTATAGGTTTTATTAATAACAATTGTCAAGGTTACAATTAATATACTTGTAACAAATAAAAGAAAATGAAAGCATAAGTCTGCAAATATCAATCTAATGCTCAAGGCAACCCAGTAGGCATCTAGCACCGGAGAGACTGTTCCGAAGAATCAGAATCTAATGAAATCATCTCATCTCAGTCTTTTATAGACAGTTTCTCAAGCCCCCACTCTTCTGATGTCATCTTGAGATTGGTCAACGCCTTTATCATTTGCCTATATAATGCCACCTGCTTCTTTATTAATCGTCTTCAGATTCTTCGACGCTGCCTTCTCCTTTGCTTGGCCTGTCACAGACAACTCCTTATGTGATGAAATTCTGCAATGCTGCTGAACAGGGTAACAGATGCCATTCTTGCTAATACATTATTTCTCCTTTCTTATATCATAAAACATTACTACAACAAGAACATTCTGTGTTTTCTTTCCTTAGAAGAAAATGTTCATATTCAATGTAATAATACTTAAATATGAATTTCTACTCAAAAGGTTATAATAGGTTTGGGTAAATATTTTCATGCAATAAACATAGTATATAGTATTCCTTAGCCGGAGCTATGGGAGGTTATATTAGGGAGAATACATACAAGGTAGGACAAGTGCATTTTTCTTATTTTACTCAACAAAACATAGCTCTTTATTTCCAACCTGCGGTATTTTGGTACTGTATGCCTGAGAGAAATATTTTCTTAATAATTTGAACACCTGAGCTTTGCAAGAACATTTTTCTGAAAGTCTGGTTTCCTTTCTTAGAAATACTTTTGTAAATAGAACAAAAGCATATTCATTTTTTTTCTTTTAAGAAAGAAAGAATTCAAAAAGTACTGCATAACAGGTATGACCCAATTATACTCTGGAATGACACTTAACAAGATCTAAACAATAAAAAATAATCAAATGAAAGCAAGAAATAAATAAAAATCCTTCTTATATAATCCTTCAAGTTAGATGAGATACATGTCACATCACCAGGGAATGACAGTTTTAAATGCATTTTTGAAACCCTCAATTCCATTATTTCACAGAAACCACCACCAAGAAATATTTTATGTACTTTCAAAATTTGAAAGTACATAAATTTAATTTCAAATTTAAAACCATGGGAAAGTGTTGATATAGGTTGTTGTAATGCAGAGCAGTGCATCTCTTCCATCCATCTTGAACCAAAACGTAAATATAGATTCAGCGGTGCCACTTGCCTATAAACAAACATATTTGTTAATTTTTTAAAATATTGGTTGCATTGTTTAAAGATGTTGCAAAGTATAGTAGAGTGTGTCTTACCCTTAGTGACATTAAAGCAGCCCTCACAGTGAACAGCATTGCGGTAGACCCACAGGCTGTCTCCTGCCTTCAGGTGCCCAAGAGAGGTGTTGCACACATTACACTGCATACACACGGAAAAAAAGAATTAAAAATATATATTTTCAAAATTAAGTTACGAGACATATGTAACATTTTTAGTACACTTTAAACTTTAGTACTGTATATTTCAATAACATTTAGAAATAACTCCTGCATTTAAAGAGACATATGACTAACCTTGAAACAACGTGCGTGGCAGTTTATATTCATATCATCCAGTATAATCTTTTCATCGGTGTACATGTTTTTACGGCAGTACGTGCAAAGGTCCCTCTCACTGACTTTCCTACAACAAAGTGTTTCGCATTTCACACGTGCACTGCACTTTACATTGAACTCAATGCTGGCATAGTTAATATAAATGAATCGTACCTCTCAGGTGACGTGTACACTGTTGTAGATGATTTTGATGTAATATTGTCAGAGAGGTAATCAGTAGGCCTGCAAAATACGCAAATAATTAAGTCTGTAAGGGTAATCAAAACAGTAATAGCCTACCGCTGCATTTTATATCTTAACCTAATCAAAGAAAGCAAGTGAATATTATGGGTACTGAACCTGGTTTCTGTGTATGATGTCCTGGTAGTGTAAGAAGGACTCGTAACACTATCCCACTCATGTCTATGCAGTTACACAAAAAAAAACCAAGTGTAATAAATCACATCCAATGTGTCAGACGAATAAGCTGAAATGAAAAAATGTATCTTACCGGTCATTTGATGAATACACTGTCCGAATGGTTTTGGATACAGCAATATCCTGATCCTCATGACTGTAAGAACGATAGAAGGACATTATTGAATGTAGCACTGCTAGACCCTTGAGAGTGAAGCTATAATGGAAAGTTGCGAGCTCCTGACAGCCTAAATGAAAAAGCACGGCTGCTTTTTTGCTTTCTGTGTCAGTCGCATGACTGGTTAAACTACTTAGACTGAATGCCGGAGTAAATGTCAAACTCGCCACAAATGTGTTCACACCTTAAAAAAATGCAAATACCACTTACCTGCTGTTAGATTTTGTGTAGGTTGTCTTGATTGATGTTGGTATGAGTGTGTCAAACAGTTGATCCTCAGTACTGTGGAAAAGCATGAAGTAATTTTTTTGTCCTTTCTTACTTTCAATGAAAAGCATGCGGATGCAGAGATTGTCATTGTGCAATGAAAGGTCCCACCTCTTTGTGGACTGGACAGAGTAGGATGTTGTTTTAGTTGGTGAAACATCTTCCTTTGTGTAGGTCTTGATGCTACAGATTAAATTGTTGAGAGGTTAGGAGAGAAGCTACTTTTCTTCAGGTTAGTTGCCAATCTGTGAGCAAAACAGTGGTTAATGTACCTAGTGGTGGTCTTGACAGGTGAGTTTGCCTCTTCCTTTGAGTAGGTCTTGATGCTACAGATCACATTGTTAAGAGGTTAGTAGAGTAGCCACTTTTCTTCAGGTTAGTTGGCAATCGGTGAGTAAAACTGAGGTTACTGTACCTGCTGGTGGTCATGACAGGTGAGGTTGGTCTAGACAAATGGATATTCTTGTGTTAATAGACACACAAAACTAAACCAAAACAGACAAAATGTAATAATTTTTAATAGGTTAGATTTGCATGTTTTCTTATACTCACCCATCAATAGTGTTCACTGATGACTTCACAGTAGTGACTTCAGACTTGTAGTCACTTTAGAGACAAAAGACATGTGCGGTCAGTTGCATTACAGTTACTAAATGTTATTTTACCTTTCATTACACTGCTTTTTAAAACAGTTGAATAATGACTGCTCATCTGGGTTACTTTACACTTGCTACTTTAATGTTTTATTAACTAATTTTATAAAATATTAACTAATAAACTATTTATTTTTTGATAAATATTTGTTGTCTAATGACTTAATAAGTTATGCGGCAAGTAACCCTAATAAGCAGCATAATGTACGGGATAAGTGAGTCATTATGACCATTATTTCCTGCACACCCTGTTGGGATTATTTTGTGATAATGTTCTAATGACTGTAAACATTAGCCATCCCGTACTGGTCACAGTGAATACATTTTTTTAATCTCGTAAATTTGGCACAATTACCCGATTTTTAGGTAATAATTAGGCACTACAAATTGTGGAATTACAGAATGCAGTGATGTTGAGACAATGACTGTGATAGTATCAATCTTTCAAACTGCTACTTTTATGCATTTTACAGAGTAAGATGTTGTTTTAGTTGCTGAAACATCTTCCGTGGTGAATGTTTTGGTGCTACATAAATTTATGAATAGGGTAATACAGTAGGCACATTTTCCAGATCCATTATCAATAATTAAACAAAACACTGTTACTACTGTACCTTGTGGTGGTCTTGACAGGTGAGGTTGGTCTACACACACAAAAAAATGTATTATTAGCTTAAAGGGATAGTTCACCCAAAAATGAAAATTCTGTCATCATTTAATCACCCTCAGGTTGTTATAAACCTTTATACATTTCTTTGTTCTGCTGAACACAAAGGAAGACATTTAGAAGAATGTAAGTAACCAAACAGTTTTCATCCCCCATAGTAAGGAAAATCAATACTATGGGATTCAATGGGGATGAGATCTGTTTGGTTATTGACATTCTTCCAAATATCTTCCTTTGTGTTTAACAGAACAGAAATTTATACAGGTTTGGAACAATCGGAGAGTGAGTGAATGATGACAGAATTTTCATTTTTGGGTGAATTCCTTTAATTTTATAATGCCCACGCTATGAAACAATGTGTACCTGTATGTAATGTCACATTTTCCCAAATGTTATTTAAAAGATTTAAAAGATGAGGAGATGTCATGTAACTTATCCACATGCCTAATTTGGTTACTTTCTACTACACAAGAATGAATTAACACGTAAATATGGTTGTATTTGTTTGAACTCATGACTTTTCACTCACCCGACAGCTGTGTTTGTAGATGACTTAACAGTAATGACTTCAGACATATAGTCACTTTTAAAAAAGAACAGTGAGCAACATTTTAGTCTCCAAATATAATTTTATTTCATCTTTGGTCACAGCTGCATTATTTAGAAGTTTTGGATAATAGAATCTTGTGATAGGAACAGATCATTGTGATTGGACAGAATACCAGAACTAAAAAAAACTGTTGGTGAAACATTTTACTTTGTGAAAGCTTTGATGCAATAAATTAATTTGCCACAAACCTGCTGTTAGGTTTTGTATTGGTTTTCTTAATTGACGTTGGTATAAGAGTATCAAACAGTTGATCCTCAGTGCTGTGGAAAAGCATGATTTGCCTGATAAGTCAATGATTTGCCCTCTATGAATGAAAAGCATGCTGATTCTGAAATGGAGATGGGATTAAGATTTCCCACCTTTTCGTGGATTTAAGAGAGTATGAGGTTGTTTTAACTGGTGAAACATCACCCTTTGTGTAGGTCTTGGTGCTACAAATATAATTGTTCAGATGTTAAGGAAGTAGGCTACTTTTCAGGTTTGTCAGTGGAAAATGTCAGCAAAATTACTGTACCTTGTGGTGGACTTGACAGTTGAGGTTGGCCTATTATCGGTTTAATAGTAAACACACAGAATTAAATAAACAAAAACTGAACATTCATTAAAAATTTTGGTAAAATGCATATACTCACCCATCGGTGGTGTCCTTTGATGATTTCACAGTAGTGACTTCAGACTTGTATTCTCTTTAGGGGCAGAAAATGTGCATTTACAATGATAACTAATATTTTAGATCAGAACCAGAAAATGTAATTTGTGTGTGCGCGTGTGCGTGTGGGAAGGGTAAACCCTACGGTATGGGTACAAAATGTCCCCACAAAGATGGCAATATCCAAAATCCTTGTCCTTGTGGGGACATTTTTTTGTCCCCATGAGGAAACAAGCTTATAAATCATACAGAATTAACTTTTTTGAAAATCTAAAAGAGCAGGAAGTTTTTTGTGATTGTTAGGGGTAGGGAATATTATATACAGTGTGTACAGTATAAAAACCATTGCGTCTATGGAATGTCCCCATAAAACATGGAAACCCAACTGTGTGTGTGTGTGTGTGTGTGTGTGTGTGTGTGCGTGCGTGCGTGCGTGCGTGCGTGCGTGTGTGTGCGTGCGTGTGTGTGTAAACGTAAATGCAAATTAAACTGAGCTGATTTACCCAGAACTCTTGGTCTTAATATCAGAGAGGTCTTTAGCAGGGATTGTTTCTAATTTACTGGATGATTTCCTGAGGACAGTAAGAATACTAAAGTTTTATAAAAGTTAAAAAAACATGTTAATTGACCTTGATATTTTGCAAAAAAAATGAAATTTTCAGTTGAGTAGGTTGATCTAACCTGGTTGTGGTGACAGTCTCAGTAACCTTTGTACCATCCTTGACTGTTGTTGTCGTTGTTGAAGTACTGAAAGAGGCACAATCATTCGCTGTAAAAGTTTGTAACAACAAATCGTTTATTCAATCATTCAACAGTTTTGAGAAGCTACTTACCTGCTCTTAGGTTGCGTTCTTACAGTTGATCTGGTTGTTGTGGTTCTGCTTGGTAGGGAAGAGAGTAAAGTTTTCAATTCAAAATTAATTTAAGAGGCTGGTTTTTGTATATTTGAGGAATTTTTTTAAATTATAATATTGCAGGCTTTTTTGATTCACACATGAACATTTCAATCTTTCAGTGTATTTCTTTTAAATGTCACCTGCTTTATTGTGCTTAATAATACATAGTAAAATAATTGTCAATTAATATCAATTAGTACCTAACAATTTAAAATAAGAAGTCTGTTTACCTGGTTTCATCCAACTTGTCCTGGCTCCCACCAAATCTAAAAATTGAAAAACGTTTAGATTTAGTTGTTAATGTTTTTATCTAAACTAACTTTCAAAAGTGACCATTTAATTCTGTCTTCTTAAAGCACTAATGATTAATAATTCATAATAATTCACTACATATAAAACAAAGTAGGTATTTTAGCTATGAAAGTTATATTATGTAAAATGTTGTCCTTAGCAGTGTATTAATGACCTCTTAGTGAGGGCTTGGACAGAGGAAGCTGATGTAGACACTGTGGTGGTTTTGCTCTCGGTTTTGCTGGTTGGACCTGTAGAACTTAAAGGGGAAAGATCAGTCAGTGGCACATAGTTTAATATTGGCAATGCTTGTGGAGGATTTTTTTAATGTTCACATAAGTTCACATATCTTAGATGCAAATGCAAGTGCATACTAGCTAATGGGATACAAATATATAGTGTTTTAAAGACATTACTGTAGCTACCTAGCAATGTTTTCTTTGGATCTGGTAACACTCAGAACAGATTTGCCGAAATTAACAACCTGACTGCTGAGAAAAATGAGAAGCACAGCACATATTTAGCTTTTATCTATTTTACATCTCATTTTCAGTTATATAATTAATGATGAATGCAATAAAAACTTACTCAACTGGCTCGTCCTCATCCACATTTTTCTTGATCCAGCTATTGTCCTTCAACAATGAAGTCTTTTTTTTGCTGTCCTCCAAAACTGTTCTAGAGGAAGCTGCATTGTGATCAAAAATTACTTGATTATGAATGTGTTAATGGCATATAGCAAGGTAAAATAGAAACCAATATTTAATTTGTTCATCATATTATAACAAAAATGTATGTAAGCCAAAGTGGTAGGCGTTTGTTTGGTTTTTGACTGGTCTTTATTTGTACAATGAACAATAGTTGTTCATCTATTTAACAACAAAATAATATAGACTGCGTGATGACTGAAGTTATGGAAAGCTTTAGCTATATTTTTCTCACCTGTTTGGATTTTACTATATGACTTTCCGGTGAAAGACATGGTTTAAGCTATAGAAGGAAATTGAAGAACACATTATTTAGTGTATGGAGTAATCACTTTAAAAATAATCATTTAGCTATTTCTAACGTGTCCACAAGATGGTGCCATTAGAAAACACATTAATTGCATGAAATGCATATTTTACAATACATAGATAACACAGTTAGTGTTTGGCATGGTATCTTCCTGAATACTTTCCTGACTACACCCAAAACAAGTCTGTCTCGATCCCTGTACACACACCCTGTTCAAACATCTGCCACCGTAACCTTGGCAACATTCTTACCCTTATAATGAAATGCACCTGCCAATGTACTGCATGGTTTTAAAAGGTTCCATTTAACCTGGTGCTTTTTAGCACATATTTAGTTCATATTTTAGGCATCATTATAATAACAATAAAGGGATCTCAGAAATATAATCAAAAGCAAAAATATTTGTTCCATTCAATGCATAGAAACAATTTTCAGAAACATTTTTCAAATTGAGCAGTAAATAGCAGTAACCAAAGTAACCAAGCCATTTAACTAATGCTGTTTGCATGTAACATTTACATCTACAGAATGGTTGTGAAAAAACAAACATCAATTTAGCTGTACACAATCATTTGGTTTTTTCACAACCATCCATTCCATTGAAATTCATTTAAATTTACATGTTTTAGCTGTGAACTATGATAAAAATAATGTACAGTGACATAAAAATGAATTACGTCCATACTTTGCCATAAAAAGACATTTGGTTGAAAACAAAACTCTATAAAAATGTAAACTGTGAAAAAATGTAAATTAAATAAAAGCAATTAAAATACAAAATGAGGCAAATAGAGAAAAATCACTATGTGTCAAGAGAGTCATACCTTGGTTTTCAGGTGTGTGAGATGTGATTAGTAGTTGAATGAGAATCACATACAGTTTACTGCTCTTCCCTTCTTACATATTTGACATGGGTAGGGAAGGCAAGGCCACGAGGTGTGGTTTCATATGACACATATGAGAGCAACTGAACCTGAACTGTAGCTCAGAATTTCACCACAGTTTTTACAATGCAGTTTTGTGTTTGTAGTTTCATTGGAGTTGTGCCATTATGAGGTCTTTCCCACCACAGGAATGATGACAAGTAGTATAAAGGTCACATTACCAGCCATTTTTCAGTCTTTGGAAACTATGTGAAATGTAGCATATGACCCACCACCAAGATGTCAAACTGAAAATACTTTATAAAAACATTGGGTGTGGTCTCATAGTTTAAAAGTTCAAAAGTCTGTGGACGTCAAAGTCTGCATTGTCACTGCTGTTTATGGCTGATAATATTTTGCCAACACACAATGTTCCTTTAGTTTAACTGGTAGAAGTGCAAAAGGTCATGGGTTTGATACCAATGAAACACACATAATGATAAAAATGTACTGACACACTGCAAGTCATTCTGGATAAAAGTGTCTGAAAGAGTGCATTATCACTCAAATTAACTTGTTTGCTAAATGTTGAACCAATGGTAATTCGACAAAAGAGCTGATCTGCAAAAGTACTTTTACATGCCTCAAGCCTTAAAATTCTTATCTTCAGGTCACGTAAGCAGGTGAAGTGATTTTTTTCCATGTGCAGATAACATATTCTACATTTAAAGTAGAGATGCAATTTTCTTTGCCGATTCCGATTTACGATTTTATTACAAGTGAAACCTGCCGATTCCGATTTTCTATCCACAAACTATAATTGACAGTATACTGTGTATATAAAACCATATTTTCATTGAATAAATGATTGAACATTACAATTTCCCTAAATGCAGTTCTCCAAGCTGCATTAAATTACAGAATCTTATCTTTCCCAAACAACTCTTAAATTGAATAACTCTGTGTAACAACGTTCAATAGAAGGGAAGGAAGGAGGCGGGAACCGGCGAACATTTAAACAATAAACTTTAATAAAAAATAAACAAACAAAAACACGGAAGTAAAAGGCCGGCAGCCACCTCACGGTCGACTGCCGGCCACACAAACATAAATAAAAACTTAACATTTCCGGGCCCGGTCCTCTCTCGTCGGCAGTCCCGTCGCTCGTCCTCTTATGCTCCCTAGCTCCCCGTGAGGCATGCGGGACCGGTGCGCGTACAGCTGATACTCATTATCACTCACGCCACCGGCCCCGCCTTCCTGCCCCACGGCTCTCGTCCCGCCTTCCTCGCTACACTCTGTGACTGAAAAGAAGTACAAATAATAAAATATAACTAAACATGTCACTTAATTTACCTTTTTCATTTTTGTACTCATCTCACAAAAGTCTAAGATAACAATAAAATACTTCAACTTTATTCTCTTCTGTTTCCGTTTATGAAACTAACATTGCTTTATTTCATTTTTTCTGAAATGTAAAATAAATTGTCTTTATTTTGTGTCTGTAGTATTAAAAGAAGTGGGTTGATTTTTGCTGCAACTTCAATAAAAAAGTTACAAATCTTATGAGTGAATTCTACTCTAAAGATGTATATGTATTTGCAGTTTTTTGTGTTAGTAAAGAACTCAATCAGATATATATCACATATATTGGTTGATTTATTCATTTTTTTTATATTTTGGATTTTTAAAAACAAGTACAAGTCGTGTTGAATGTCATTTTACCTAGGTGAAATTACCACAGTTTTAACGTAAGACAAGGAATCTGGTTGAATGGAATTTAGTGAACGACTTCTACATGAGTTTAGCATCACTGTTAGCATACATACCCCATGTAGACGGAGCAGCGAGAGATGAACTACAGTGCACCCTTTTGTCTGTACAGTACATGATGCGTGTGCACGCGCGTGCAGTCAGCGGATATGAAAGATGCGCGTCAGTCAGCAGAGACTCGCGGTCCGGTGGACCCACATGCGAGTATAAACGAGCTGTTAAAGACAGGCTGTGTGTCAAAAAACTTATGACACTTTGGAGGACATTTCTCCTATATTACTCTAATACGGCGTTTCCCAACCAGGGTGCTGCAGAAATGTTCCAACTTTTTTAAAATGCTAAAATAATATATAGTATCAATTAATAAGTAAATAGATTAGATAGATTTCTGATGTCTCAAATAAGTGAAACCTCTTGAAATAATAATAAATACACATAATAAATAAATACACAACAAATAATAAATACACACATGCATAATTAAAATACATACCATTCTAATCAACTTCATCCCCATTTAGCAGTCCAGAGCAGGCAGCTGAAGGGAGCAGCAAGAAGAGAAGACAGTACACGGACAGTCACTTGTCATACGGCTTCACATTTTCGGGGATCCGTTATGTCCTCTTCCTCTATGTCTGGTATGTAGGGAGTCAGTGTATACACACAAATGTTTTTAAGGATTGTTATGTAACCTTAACGCTATAGACCATTAATCATTTTGTATAGCCTATATACAGTATGCTTAAGCAAATAACACTCACAAGGTCAAGCTAGTTCTAACGTTATATCTATTTGATGGGCCCAGGGGGATCAGTCACAATGTCCGTCATCAAACATACTTTCACTGTTAGAGGAAGAAAAGGTACAGTGAGGGAAATAAGTATTTGATCCCCTGCTGATTTTGTAAGTTTGCCTACTTACAAACAAATGAAGGGTCTATAATTTTTATGGTGGGTTTATTTTAACTGATAGACACAGAATATTAAAAAAAATCAGGGGAAAAATATGTTATATAAAGGTTATAAATTGATTTGCATTTCAGTCGGTGAAATAAGTATTTGATCCCCAAGCAAAACATAACTTTGTACTTTGTGGAGAAACCCTTGTTGGCAAGCACAGAGGTCAGACATTTCTGATAGTTGGTCACCAGGTTTGCACATGTGTCCGGATACATTTAGTCCACTCCTCTGTCAATCTTTAAGGTTTCTTGGCTGTCGCTCAGCAAATTGGAGTTTTAGCCTCCTTCACAGAGGTTCTATAGGACTAGGGTCTAGAGACTGGCTAGGACATTTAATGTGCTTCTCCTTAAGCCACTATTTGGTTGTCTTGGCAATATGTTTTGCGTCTTTGTCATGTTAAAGGCTCATCCATGACCCATCTTCAGTGACCTAGTTAAGGGGAGGAGGTTCTCGTCCAAGATTTTACGGTACATGGGCCCGTCCCTCAGCCCCTCAATGCGGTGAAGTCATCCTGTATACCTGTAGCAGAGAAAAAGCCCTAAAGCAGAATGTTTCCAACACTGTGCTTCTCTGTAGACATGATGTTCTTGGGCTCATAGTCAGCATTTCTCTCCCTCCAAACACAGGAGTCCATTTTGGTCTCACAGCAGTGCCAGCACTTTCGCCAAAGCCTTTTCTGAATCATTTTTATGTTCATTGTCAAACTTAAGACGAGCCAGGCGGGCCTTCTTGGGCAGGAGGACCTTGCGGGTGCTTCAGGATTTCAGTCTACTGTGGCATAGCGTGTTACCAATGTGTTACCAATGTTTTGCTTGCTAACTGTGTTCCCAACTGTCTTGAAATCATTAACAGGCTTCTTCCGTGTAGTTCTGGGCTGATCTTTAACATTTCTCATGATCATCTTTACCCCATTGGGGAAATATTGCAGGGAGCTCCAGAACAAGGGCATTTGATAGTTATTTTGTATATCTTCTATTTCCAAATAATCACACCAACAGTTGTCTCCTTCTCACCAAGCTTCTGTCTGTAGCCTATTCAAGGTTTGTGCAGGTCTCCAATCTTGTCGCTGACATCCTTTAAAACCTATTTGGTCTGGACCATGGTGTTGGAGAGGTTGAACTGGAAGATACAGATTCTGTTGGCAGGCATCTTTTATATACATAACAAGCTGATTTAGGAGTACTTTCTTAAAGTGACAGGACTAATCTGTGGTCCATATAGGCACATAACCAATCTGTGGAGCCAGAATTCTTGCTAGTTGGTAGGGGATCAAATACTTATTTCACTGACTGAAATGCAAATCAATTTATAACCTTTATATAACATTTTTTCCCCCTGATTTTTTTTAATATTCTGTGTCTATCAGTTAAAATAAACCCACCATAAAAATTATAGACCCTTCATTTGTTTGTAAGTAGGCAAACTTACAAAATCAGCAGGGGATCAAATACTTATTTCCCTCACTGTATGTAGATTACTGGAAGAACAGATTAAAAATGACGCATTATTATTGAATGCTTTATTGGAAAGTCATATTTGTTTGCTTTTCCCACTGTATTCGTGTTTTATTCTAAAACTCTATTTAATAGTGCAGGCAAAGGAAATACAACAAAAGGGCATAATAATACGTCTAATGTACATTTGTGTGTAACTTTACCGAAGCGGCTATAGTGGGGCAAAAACTTTAACACGGAAAACAAATGGCTACCTTTTATGATGTGTTGCGAGGTGCTGTCGTGACTGGTTAGGACACTGTGTAAAAGGACATCAACAGAATGAAATATGAATATTCAAGTTGTTTCCCTCCTCCAACGCCCTGTCTATTTTATCTTCCGCGCAGTTGTCTAGGACAACTCTGTTATTAATGTGGTAGAATCGAGTAAATTATGAGAGTTTTTCTGTATTAATACGCTGTTTTCCCGTTATTCCCAAACAGATAAATGCATCTGGCAGCTTATGGTAAAGTCAGTTTGTACAATAAAGGTGATTTCAATCAAATAACATCTAATTTAATGTTAAATTAGGCGAGTGGTGCTCTGTGTCGCGGCAGGACTCAGAACAACATGCACACTTTACACTCCACTGCTAATATTTTAGGGTACATTTTACTAGATATTTTCTTGTGTCTTTATTAATGTTGACAAATAGGTAGGTGTACTCATTTTTACAAATTTAACTATAACTAATATCCTTAAGTGAAATCTAACTGTATAATGGGTTGTTTTCATCACCCTCCAGAACCAAATTTTGGGTATATTTAACTTTTTTAAGTTGCCATTATTACTCTAAACAAATAGGTAGTGTGGGTAAAATGTGACCATTCTTGTTTATTAAACTTGCCCACTAAATATACTTCAGTAAACTGAATTTTAATGGGTTGTATTTACCACCTTCCAGAATCATTTTTACCGCACATCCCTAGTCCACATTAAAATAAATAAATAATAAATCATTAGTTGATATAGGCCTTTAAACTGGCCTTGATTGTACTTTTGAATGACAATCTTTTTTTAATCCACAGATTGACAGAGATGTTATCTTTCTAATGAACGACTCAGATCTGGCCAGCTATATTCCCTCATATGGAGATAGACTTGCTCTTTTAAATTTTTGCCGCAGTCAAAAGCCTGCTTCCAAAAGGAAGTTGGGTCTGTTTGAAAGACTAAGAGAAAAGATGAAACTGAGAAAGCAATCCACAACTGAACCCCAATCTGAAGAGACACCTGGGACTTCCAAACTCAAATCCAGATCCAAAGCAAGTAAGCGACAGATTGAAATCGGCTGGATTCATATAGATAACAAAGAAACAAAACAGGTCAGAACAAAACAAGGAGGGGGTACTAGAAAGGTCACAATGGACATTAATGCAGGATACAATGACATCCTTAAAGAAGGTAAAGACCTTTTCTTCCCAGATGGAAATTCTAGTAAGGGTCACGAATGTGACTTTTCATTTGAAGTTTGGGACTTCAGACAAAATGTTCTTCCTAGTGATGTCTCAACTGGCACAATATATAAGACAGTGAAACTGCCAAATTTGCGTTTCTACATAGCTACTAGACCAAAGGAGTCAGATGCTGAGTCTGAAAATGATGATACTAGCATTATCTCACTACATAGTGATTACAGTGAAGATTTCGCAGACTTTTCTACAGTCGCCACAAACAACTCCACAGATTTATCAGTTGTCACAGATATTCGAGTGGTACCAGGCCAGAACATCCCATTAGCTGAGGAAGTTTTCATCATGGCAGATGATGTAATGAATGTCCCATTTAATATTTCTGACCCTGAAATCACTTTTGGCCCTAACCCAGTGGATGAATCTGACCTGGAGAACACATTTCACATGCCTAACCTCAACAAACCACTGAAATTCAAACAAAACAGATAATTATACATCATGGAAACTGCCTCCATGACATGATCAATAAATTTTCTGACCCGGAGACTTTGACCAGGCAACTGGCCTTTAGACGCTTGATGCCAGACAATTCAGAGGAAGCTGGCTGTGGGTCAGGGGTTCTGCGAGATGTATATACGTCCTTTTGGCAGGAATTCTACGATCAATGTACCCTTGGAACTACAATGAAAGTTCCTTTCATTAGACACGATTTCCAAGCTGACACTTGGAAAGCTGTTGGCAGAATTTTCCTTAAAGGTTACAAAGACTGCCAGTACATTCCAATAAAGCTAGCACCCCCTTTTTTAGAGGAGATGCTTTTTGGTGCAGTGTACAGTGACCTGACAGATTGCTTCCTTCAGTTTGTAGCACCCAAGAACGAGAAATTCTTCAGCACGCATCACAGGATTTCTCTTCGGTTGAACATGATGATCTGTTGGAAGTTCTTGACAGTTACGAATGCCGCAGAAAAGTCTCTGCTGATAACTTCTCAGAAATTCTGAAGGAGATTTCCCACAAAGAGCTTGTCCAAAAGCCAATGTTTGTGTTAGACTGTTGGAAGGACATCACACAATCACAGATCTCCCTGACTTTTGAGGAGCTGCAAGAGATGTATGCTAAACTCTTCCCAACAACTAAAAAGGTCACAGGACTTTTGAAGTTCCCTGATGATATGACAGCAAAGCAGAAGTGGCAAATCATCTGAAAAAGTACATAAAAGAATTGGATGATGAGAAACTAGGAAAGTTTCTGAGGTTCTGCACAGGATGTCACTTGATTGTGTCAGACCGCATCTCTGTTGAGTTTGCAGTAATGTCGGATTTTACAAGGCGCCCTATTGGCCATACATGTGGGATGTTTCTTCAGCTGTGTGAGAGCTATGAGAATTTTCCAGACTTCCGTGCTGAATTTAATGCTGTTTTGGAGAGCAATATTTGGATAATGGACATAGTTTAACATGTTGTTCTCAAAACTTGACTCAGAACGTCTGAAAGTCATTTTGATTTCTGGTTTCGGTTAGGTCAGACCTTCAGCATAAGTTAAAGACACACATTTACCTTTGTTTGTTTTAGAAATGTTGCCAATCTTAGCTTGAAGACAATTATGTTACGGTCTTGGTCTGGTCTAGGTATTTTTTGCACATGGGTTGTTTTGTGGTTTGTCGAGCATGTGGATAGCCTGTGGCTGATCCTGTGCTCGGTGTCTGCGTGTCTCTCCCCGCCCCGTGTCTCCTTAGACTTCCCCGCACTGGTGAATTTCCACTCCACACTCACACGCCTGCTGTCTCATTTCTCATTTAGCTTTTGTTCCCGGTAATTGCCCCACACCTGTCTGTTATTACTTCTCGTTATGTTTTCCCATATATTCCCTTTGTGTCTCTCGTCTGTTGTCTGACCGTTGTTTTCGTAACCTGTTCAGACTGACCCAGACGTTGCCGCGGCACGTCTGATGAAATTCTAAATCCTTGTCATAGTCACAGTCTTTGTCTTGTTCATTTGTCTGCTCACCTTGTCTGTTGCCTCAGTACCTCCTTGTCGTCTGATAGCTCCCGTGGGCATCCAGTGCAGCTACGGCCGTCGTCTGCCAGTGGTTTCCCGGAGATTTGTATATCCAGAGTCGCACCAGGATTGACTTCCGGATCTCCTACACGGCACCCGGGCTGGGTGAGGAAGCCCTGCTCTCATCCTTGGTCCTGGCCACCGTGCCCGACTCCTTCCGGGATCTTCTCTTCTCACCACCAGCATCCACGAACTGTACCACATCTTACCACCGCGGGCTGAAACGCTCGCGGTTGGGTTATTATTCCTTGTCAGTTGTGCCGTCAATAAAGTTTGGTTTACCGCATCTGGGCCGTCTCTGTGCTTCAATCATGACAAATTATGCAATGCTGTGAATTAAGAATGTACTGTAACTGCTTGATCACATTTAAAGCAGTTAATGTGTCAATATAATGATGATACACGTTAATACAAAACATGGCTAAAAAAAATTAGAACTTTATTGTCCAGCATCATACACTGTTTATACATGTATTGTATGCTAAGAGGTTTTATTGTTCGTTTCAGTGCAGAGAGTTATTTTAGTTGCTGTTAAAAGGCAAGGAGTTCTTCTTGTCAGTAAAAACTGGAGTTTTGTGCCAATTTAACAGCTTTAGAAATGTCAAGATGTTTAATGTTGCTCTGTGAGCAGTGCTGATTATTGGTCACGTTTTGTACTAAATAAAAATATTTAAAAAGATGAAAAGTGTATACTTCAAAAATCAGAGAGTTGACATTTGGGAGTGTAAATGTCTTGGTTTTGGATTACTAAGGATAATCAAACATTTTGCTGTATTTCTGCTCTTAACAATATGTAGAGATTAGCTGCACTGAATGGATCTGTAGGAGCATCCCATCCATTTTCTTCCATTAACAGACAGCACAGATCAAAAACTGTATCATCACAAGGGAACTGACCCTTGGGGGTGCACTCTTCCTGACACAAGGCTGCTTCTTCCATGTCAATTGATTTTAGTCTATCTTCAGCATTGTGCAATCCTGGAAGAGAGTACATCACTATTGGGCGTCCTGATGCTGCCTCATTTCCAGATTGTGCTCTGATTTTGTGAGAATTCCATGTATTTACAACCTCACCAACTTCGTCCTGTAAGGATAGAAAAATCATACATTTATAGAGAAACAAAGCATTCTGTAGGTAGGTATATGGCACATGATTGTGTTGTATAGATAATTATAAAGCTACTGTAATTGGAGTTTAGCAAGTGCTACTATATTGAAACACCTTCAAAAAGAAGTTGTTACTATAGTTCATTGTTTATCTTCACTGTGGGCAGTTAGGTCCGGATATGGGCTGCATTTCTCATCATGCCTGGTATGGTATAGGCTATAAAACTATACAAAATGTAATTTTTAAAGGAGACACATACCTGAATAAGGTTAAGGAAGCAGAATTGGATACGGCTTTTATCCAAAAAGTCTCCACTGAAGTGTCCATCACTGATTAACGTCTGGAAAAGGTTCATCCAAAACTGTACGCTCTGCTTACGGAGAATACCCCACCATCCCTCAATTCATTGGTTCGCTGTGCTTCTTCTGTAAATGAAACTGCTCTCTCCGGCAAAGCTGTCTCCATGGTTCCTTCGTAAAAATCTTTGCATTGCCGCCACACTACCGTTCTCGGTGCCCATATCCGCGTGGATCCTTTCGGCACACCCTCTTATGCTCCTAACCGTTTGTATAAAGTAACTGGCTATTACTTTTGGATCGTTATTGGTTGTGTACGCCTCCATCCAAAGAACAAAACGACTGTAACCATCTATACATCCATTAATGGCAATGCCGTACGGTTTTAGTTTATCATAGCTGTCCATGTGCCAGAGTGCATTTGGGCCAGCGCACCTGTACTGCCGTCTTCTCAAACATCTCGTTCGGCGATATTCCACACCCTGAGGATCAACAAGATTAATGAGGCGTCTTATAGTATCCTGGGAAACCTTGATGAATCGCACGTTGGTGAAGCCAGCGATAACCTTGCATTTGTCCACTGGTTGTCATTTCATGTTGGACAAAAGAGAGTACATCTTGCAAACTAGACTGGTTTTTTCCTTCTAAAGAGACCCAGCCGCTTGCAAATTCTCTTTAACGGTCGTATGCTAACTATTATGCTGTTACAATTCGCTAAAGCTGATAGTATTTCTTTGTTACTGAAGGAAAGCCTAAAGTATAGCTTGACTAAGTGATCCAATTCTGCCATGTCCACATTCAGTACTACGCAATGAACATGACCCTGATATAGGATAAACGTTTATTCTCAACATTTTATTTCGACTTTTTTCTCGACATTCAACAAGTTTTTTTTCTCGAAACACAAGGACTTTATTCTCAAAGTATAGTGAGTTTATTCTCGACATTTTATTTCAAGTTTTTTTTTTCTAAATTTAACGAGTTTTTTTCTCGAAACACAACGACTTTATTCTCGAAATTTATTGAGTTTATTCTCAACATTTTATTTCGACTTTTTCCCCGATAAACTGCGAGTTTAATTTCGCATTATAATGACTTTAATCTCAAAACGGTTTTATATTTTTTTTTATTGCTTGGCCCTAATACTCTTCCGTATTTAAGACTTAAGTCACGCATCTGCGCTAAATAGGCATGGCACCATGTGCGGGAATACCCCCACTTCAGATAAAAATGGTTCTGTCCTCCGCACTTTTTCGACACACCTCCGCCAACATTCCCGCCCATGTTATCTGGTTAAATTACATAGATTTGAGTGAATTAACATTCAGCCAATCACAACTGAGTGTCATGAGGCGAGTTGTCTTTCGTATACACTTTAATCTTCAAACAGATGGAAGCGGGAACGATGCAGAGCGCATTGTTGTAGCGGAGACTAAAAATGCGGGGATTAGCACTGATTAATAAATGTATGTATACATGGCATGCGTCAGAAATAAGATGTTATAGTGCCGATAATGTATGCTAATAGTACGTTGAGGTAAGGCCACTATTTAAGGCCCAAACCTGGGTTTTAAAGTGAAAGTGAAAAACGTTGTCATCACTATAGCAATCAATTCATATTCAGTCCGGATTTTAAGCCCCCTGTCCGGCGCGGCCTCAAGCCAGACGCTCATTTGTCCTCCTTTTCGAAGTTGCGCTGAATCGGCCTAAAAAAACCCACTCTAGAACCTTTATTGGGACGCAGCAGCATAGCGTATAATGCCGTAAGATCTCTGGGCAAACAAATGATTGGCCGAAAGCGGTGTCAACTAAATATCTGATATATCATTGGTTAAAAACGTAAACAAGCCTCCACGACCATTGACCGACATCCCAGCCAACATTTTTTTGTGGGGCCAATGTAGGCCCCATATGGGCTTGAGGCATGGGCCCCAAGTGGGTTTGTCCACGGGTTCCATGTCGGCCCTATGTGAATTAGCTGATATGAATCCTACGTAGAATCTGAGTGGGGCCCATGTGGGACCCAAGTGGGCAACATGCATAAGCCCCATATTGGTCCCACTTTATAAAGCCCATGTGGATTAAACCAATGGTTTAATGGTGTATAGTGCATAGTGCTATTTGCATAGTGTATATTTGAGTGGTTCTAGATTATGTTTTTTGAGGTTTCCTACCTGGACAGTACAATTCTTGTTATTGCTAAATTGTAATTGACCTTTTCCACTCTTATGCTCTACCAAATACAATGCAATTTTTACTGATTAAATGATAACTGCAGCATTTGGATGTTGCTTTCTTAGATGTTAGTCTTCAAAATGAATAATCTACTACTTTATATTTGCCTGTACATCATAAACATAATAGGCACATTCTGAAAATGAAAAACACATGGATGTTCAATATCAAATTTATTATAATTTTCTGATCCTTAACACAGAATATTTAACTCAACCTTAAAAACAGTCTTAAATGTTAAATTCATTAAAAATAGTTTGATAGATTTCAGATTAGAAAGGGTACTTCAAACTCAACTGAACAAAAAATATTTTGAACGCTTAAACTGCTGACAGTCTGATGTTTTGTGCCAGACTGCGTTAAGTGCTCTTTTTCCACCCCTGTCTCGTGCTCCAGTGGTTTCAGTCCACACCTGTAACAGAAGAACACAAATACAGTTATTTGATATGTCCACCATCACATAGTTTACAGCACAAATGAGTACTCTACATGCTATCAATTTAATGTCAAACAATTCAAAAATGCATCACCTCACAATAACAGAATTATTAGTTGACAAGTACAGTATATACAATATACTCTTATGAACAATCTGTTATGTGTAGTCTGCATAATGAAGGCAAAGATGCTGCATCTATGTGCAGATCAATCATTTAACCCCCCTGGGGTCCGAGTGGGTTTTAAATCCTGTTTTAGTAATGCACCCATATTTTAATACATTGTTATAAGTGGTGGAACATTATCACGTCGTGCTGTCAATCACTCTCTGGTAACGTTACACTGAGAACCCTCAAAGGCTTTTAATTTATAATTAGCACTACACGAACCAGAAATATCACGCAAACAAAGCAAATACAACAAATCCGTGTTATATGATGTACATTTTCAGTAAAAAAAACAAGGTTCTTGAAGAAGACATTAAAGTATTTAAAATGTAATGGGAACTAGTATTCTAGCACTACACAGGCAGCAGACAACGATAGCGCGGGCTGCATAAATCTGGTCTCAGAACAGATTACAATTTATGTCCTAACGTTACATCGTTTCTGACATCAGCCTTTTGAGCTTTAGACGTCTGAGGAATTAAAAAGAATGGCATTAAATATAGTAAATTAGTGTCACTCGTCATAGGCTGTGGTTAAGTCAATTAAATTTTACCTCAGGTGGAAAAATGGCAGGTACACGCAGGCTTACAAAATGCAAAAGAAAATGACGGTCAAAACAGGGTTCCCGGTGCTTGATAACACGGATAACAAAAACACGCTTAAGAAAATATGAATTTTACCTTCTTATTTTTTATTATTTCCAGTCCCGACTCGATAAACTTGCTGCTTGGTGGAGTTGCCAGCGCGCCACTACTCTGCCAAAGATATCCTTCCGCCGATAGAGAAACTCCTCTGTAGTTTATTTATTTGATTTAAATCATAGCTGTCATTTAAACATTACACATTTTCAACAAAATAATATTTAATTATGTGATATAAGAAAAATCTACCGAAACTCAGGAGAACTACTTTGTCAAGCGGAACAAAGTGTTCTCGGTCAGGTTTGTGCTCGACACCATGCATCACCTGCGCAAAGAAATCGGGTTATGACATCAAGATACTGCGACATCGTTTCTAGGCAAGTGCTTCCTGATCGATCTTGCGGTAGTGTGACGTACGGCGGTCGATCTGCGCAGCTAAGTACGAAGTCGAAAGTATCTATCACATTGAGCAAGAACGTCGCTTGTGAGACTCATGTAAATTGACCTGGATTTCTACATTTATCTATCGTGGTTGATTTTCATACAGTTAGGACAGTGAAAGGAAGAAAATACTGATACAGGCCTATTGAATTAATTAACAAAAATATTCCAGAAACTCCATTTGCATTAAATACATAACAAAATCAGCCTAAATATCTGAGATATTTGTATGTCACAGTTTTTTTCAACTGCTTACACACAAAATGTTTACTTGTCACACAATTTCTGAAACCTGACACTCAAACACCAGAACCACACACCAAATCGGCAAAACCATACACTAATTCTCGACCTTTGACTCAGTTTTCAGTTTCATAAAACACTTTTTGCAAAACACAACACACAATTCTCTATGTAACACACAAAAATCTTACAGGAAGTATATTGATTTCCTTTTTCAAACACAACCAATCAAAATGCCACACTAATTCCTCAGTGCCTCACACTAACTCCTCACATGTGCAAACACACATTGCTTTACTTAACACCAACCAATCATGACTTTAGAAGAGGCCTATAAATAGGCCAAGGGTCAAGTTATAGGTTTTGAACAATGGATGCAAACAATGTAGACAGAGTAAG
>NW_026634318.1:157-14863 GCF_024868665.1 Triplophysa rosa | reverse complement strand
CTTTGGTGGAGACCCTTGCCATGTCCCCTAGTGCTGTGCCTGATAGCTATGGGCAAGAAGAACAGTTTGGAGGTCTGCCAACCATTCCCCACCTAACTGAAGCAGAACTAGCAGTTAAGCAGCGGGCCGATCAATGCATAAGGCATGTTATCTCCCAGATCGAACATGGGGACACACCACCCCCCACCTTGCGCACTCAACTCCCTGACCTCCCACTTTTCCTCCGAGAACTAAACCGTCTTGAGCTCCTTAACAACATCCTGTATAGACGACGTCAAGTCGAGTCTAAGACAACGTACCAGCTTGTACTTCCAGCTGAGCTTCGCAACATAGTCCTCACCAGCTTGCATGACCACATGGGTCACATGGGAATTGACCGTACATTGGATCTTGTGAGGACCAGGTTCTATTGGCCAAAGATGGTTATGGACTTCGAAAGGAAAGTGAGGACATGTGGCAGGTGCGTGTGGAGGAAAGCACGACCTGAGAGAGCTGCTCCCTTGGTCAACATCAATACCACCCGACCCCTTGAACTCCTCTGCATGGACTTCCTGTCCCTGGAACCTGACAAAAGTGGGACCAAGGATATACTGGTGATCACAGATCACTTCACTAAATTTGCGGTTGCTATCCCAACGCCAAATCAAAAGGCCCGCACAGTAGCGAAATGTCTGTGGGAAAACTTCATGGTACACTTCATGGTATTCCAGAGAAGTTGCATAGTGACCAGGGCCCAGATTTTGAATCCCGCACGATCAAGGAACTTTGTCAGGTGGCTGGTATTCACAAGGTTAGGACAACCCCATACCACCCGAGGGGCAACCCTGTGGAGCGATTTAATCGCACCCTGCTCGACATGTTGGGCACTCTCGAAGACTCAGATAAGGTTCGCTGGCGTGACCATGTAAGACCCCTGGTCCACGCTTATAATTGCACCAGGAGTGAGGTGACTGGTTTTACCCCATACCAACTGATGTTTGGGCTCCAACCTCGACTGCCAGTGGATCTTGCGTTCAAGTTGCCAGCACCAGAGGGTCAACATTCATCTCACTCCGAGTATGTGCAGAACCTCAAGTCACGTCTCAAAGAGAGCTACAAGATAGCCATGGATAAAGCTGCAATGATAGCGCATAAGAACAAAATGAGGTTTGACAAACATGTGACTGCCTCAGACTTGGAAGCTGGAGATCGGGTACTGGTTAGAAATGTCCGTGTCCGGGGCAAGCATAAGATTTCAGACAAATGGGAATACGCTGTCCATGTAGTGGTGAGAAGAGCAGGCACTCTCCCAGTCTACACAGTTAAACCTGAAAACAGGGATGGCCCTCTAAGGACATTACATAGGGACTTGTTACTTCCATGTGTGTATCTGCCTGTGGAGGAAAGCCGTGACCCTGAACCAAGGCCAGTACCACATAGGCCTGTAACCCGTGCACATCCTGCTGTAGAGGATGAGGATTCCGCAGATGAAGGAGATGAAGTACTCTTTCCAGTTTATTTAAGTCCTCCTGCCCCCACGGTCTGTGAGCCTGATCTGCCTATAACCGATGCTCCGGATGCTCAGCATACTAAACCTCCAAGCATTCGTTCTGTTGAGAGTCCAGTCAATGCTAAGGATGTTGATAGTAGTTCTGATGTTGACAACCCACCTGAAATGTCCAACAGTACTTCAAATGGTCCTTTGATGTTCATTGAGTCTGACTTTCATCAGAGTGATACTGAACACTTACCCATTGATGGGGTCACACTAGTTGAGCAAGCAGATGAAGCAGAATTTAATCAAAGTGACTTACTAGAGGATAACCATCCAGACGTCCAAGGAGAGCAATTCCCAGTTCTATCAGATATAGCAGATAGTGATGAGCAGAATGATGGCATCAGAGATGCAGAACCTGAGGAGAGAAAGGAGGAAACAGATACAATGGAAGGAAAGGATGGAACAGTCCTAATGGAGATAGAGGAAAAAACGGATGCAAATGATTCTGTCAGGAGATCTGAGAGGAACCGTCAGCCATCGCGACGGCTTGATTATACTGAGTTGGGAAAACCTTTGATCACAGCAGTGAAATCATTCTTTCAAGGATTGTCCACAGCTTGGGGGGATGTCATAAGTGATGGTGAAGAGGCTGCACAATATTCTGCCTTGCACCCTCGCATAATCATCATTTAACTGCATACCATGCACAGGGACGTGCATGAGTTCAGGAGGGGATGATGTAGCCCAGATGAAGAAAAAACAAACACGATTTAAAAGAGACTATTTGAGTTAATTATTTACATTGGCAAAGTTATAACTGTCCTATTTTATTTTAATGCATCGCTCAGTTCATATGACCTCATGTGGGGAGTGCTTAGCCCTAGACAGCCAATTATGAGCTACGCAGGTCACGTTCAGTTGTCAGCTTGGAGGTGAAGTCCCAGCTGAGTTGTTGTTCCGGTCGCTTGGATCTCGGGAAAAATAATAATAAAAATAAGAGAGAGCAGCTAACTGCTAAAAGGGCGGAGAAAGGGAAAAAAAAAAGAGAAACCCATGATAGCAGAGAGATATAAGAGCAGTATAATTGCTTATTGAGAGTTCGGAGCTTAGTGACTGAACGACGGAGACGAGCTACGGCGGCTAACCACTTAGCTTTCCACCTTGTGAGCTGCTGCAAGCGCCTTAGCATCCACGTGCTCGGACTTTGAAATAAAGAACAACGGTGAGAAATATATATATATCCCTTTTAGCTATTTTGGGGTTACTGTGCTGTTTCTCAGTGTGTTAGCGGAAGCGATAGAGATGCTAATGGAGTGGATTGAGGCGAATAATGGTGCAATGGTTGAACATGTATACTGCGGCTATTATTTTAAGCCGATGCAAAGGGAAGTTATTTTATTTTTATATTGCCAATTTAACACAAGAAGTAATTTGATAATCCATGTGAGTTTAAAGTTACTAGGAGGGTAAATTTTTTGGTGCAGTTTCTCTCACGCTAGTAGGCCTATAGTGTATGAGAAGTGATTAAGCACATTTCCTTGATATCTCTGAAAGCCACTCATTATGGGTAATTACTGTTGTTTTAATTCGCGTGTCATGTTATCCTGTTTTGATATGGATATGATATGTTTTGCATGTTAATGGATACTTAACATGAGTATTATAGAATTGCTGTTAATGTGAACGGTAACACATGTGAGTTCTTGAATGTTTAGTTCTCATATTTTAATTTTTTATATTTTTGAATGTTTAATGTTGTACAACTGAAACTGAAGATTTGAGATTTATTAAGATTTAAGATATAGGTATGAGGGTTGATGCAATGTGTAACGGCATGACACTTAAGCCTTTTATGATGCATTTGAAATTGAGATTATAATAAGTATGACCTTGTTTATAGGTCAGGTTTTTTTTTAGAGGACGGGAAAATTCCGAGGACCAGGACGTTATCCTGATTGTGTCAGATGGCGAGCCAAACCCTTTGAAGGAAAAGATGCAGACAAGGAGATACACACGTACACACACTCGCACATTCACCTTACAATTCTTTGGACATTTAACATCAGGTTAAACCTGCAACGATAAAAAAAGGAAAAAAATTGAAAAGGACCCCAATGGACACATTTATTTGTTTTCTGGTCAATTTGGTTTATTATTTCTTAAGTTATGTAAACTGAACATTTATTTTGCATTGTATGAAACAAATGCTAGAGTGGTTACTCAACATTTATTCCTCTGTCTGGTTCATTATTGCTGCTCAACGCGTTGGCTCCTAATGAATTTTGATATCTTCTGATTCTGGCCGTGGTTTATTCTTGATCCCAGTTCTTATTATACTGTAATTTATTTTTATACCCCTAAAATTGGTTACAACAGCGTGGGCAGTCCACCAACAGAAATATGGTCAGCCACATCAACTTGTCCTGAGGGAAATTGCTGAGATTATGAACCTTCCAACTGTTAGAACTGGAGATTCACAAGCTTTTAGCAGCTTAGCCGTCTGTATTCGTGCCCTGGTGGGTATACTACAGTCTTGGAGCCATAGTGAAGCAGCAGCAGAATTAGCTTGTGCATCTCATGTGCAACAACTATTAAGTAAACTTCTCCCTGAATAAGTTGATAATTATATCCGACATTGCAGAATCACTCGACCAGGAGAACCCTATGACTTGGTGAGTTTCTCTTCATGGCTTCAAGAAGAAGTGGACTGTCAAGCGATAGTTGGAGCTGTTCGTAGGAGATCTAATGATTATGTGCAAAAGGAGAGGAAACCAATAAGGCAGTATCAATCAACCACAACTATGCTTCATGGGGTAAGCAGTGATCCATTAAAAAGGGCCAATGATTCATTTAGTTTTAGTCAAGATCCCAGTCTTAGAGCAAAAAAGGAGCATTCTCAATTCTAATGTCCTTTCTGCAAAAGTGATGACCATCATCTTAGTAGATGACAAGCATTTAGCCTACTTGAGCTGGAAAGTATGAGAAAATGGATCAAAGAGAACCATTGCTGTTGGAGATGTGGTAGGGCTCATCAAGCTTCTAGGTGTGATCTGAAGAAAGGCTGTCCTTAATGTAAAGGTAAACATTTGGGTGTTCTACATGAAGTGAATCAGTAGAAGCCAGACTCTGGTGTTTTCTTATTATGTCGTCCAAGTTGTTCCCCTAGAGTCCTACTGAAAGTTATTAAAGTTGTACTGAGTCATGATGGTCAATGTATGCCATTTTGGACAATGGTTCTGAAAGGACAATGCTTTTACCTTTGGAAGCACAGCAACTCGGATTGAGGGGCACAGCTGAATCACTGGTGCTTAGAACTGTATGTCAAGGTACAGAGGTCTTGAGAGGAGCCTGTGTGAACTTTACAATTGCTGCAGCCAATTCTCAGCAGAAATATCAGGTCAAAGGAGCTTTCACTGCTCAGCAACTGGGTCTTCCTGAGCAATCCTATCCCATTCCAAGCCTTTTGAAACAATTGTCATCTTAAAGGGCTCCCATTGGAAACCTTTAATAAAGTCTAGCCTATGCTTCTGATTGGTGCTGATCATCCCTACCTTTTGGCTCCAGTAGAGAAGGTCAGTCTCAGTCCTTACTGCGGACCACCTGCAGTTCATACCCGATTGGGGTGGGCCCTTCAGGGTCCAATGCCATCAGCACAGTCAGCCGAGACAAAAACCCAATGTTTATTTCTTTCTGGAACTTCTATTTCATCCCAGCTCCAACTGGATGTAGAACGATTATGGCAAGTGGATGTACTTCCATACAGGAGTGAAAAGGCTATTGTACGGTCCAAACAAGATCTGTATGCCCTTGACTGTCTTGACCAATTGACAACGAGAGAGACTGTGAATGGTGTTTCCAGATATGTCACTCCTTTACTTCGCTCTAAGAATGCACCCCTGTTTGATGCTCCTAAGGAGGCAGTTATGTCATCTCTTCGAAGAACAGAGCGTCAGTTAACTCATGATTCTGAGCAAGCTCTTATATATGAAGAGGAAATAAAAAAAACTAGTGGAGGATGGTTATGTGAGAAAGCTGAGCCCTGAAGATGTCTCTCAGAGTAGTGAGTCCTGGTTTGTACCTCACCATCTCGTCAAACACAATGGAAAGTATCGGTTGGTGTTTCATTGCTCCTATTCTTTCCGAGGTGACTCATTGAATGCCCATCTGTTGACTGGCCCAATCTTAGGGTCATCTTTACTAGGAGTGCTCCTTCGTTTTAGGGAAAATCCTGTGGCTATTAGTGGTGATATCAAATCTATGTTTCACCAAGTTTGTCTGCTGCCTTCAGATAAACCCCTCCTGCGGTTTTTGTGGCGAAACATGAGGAGGGATGAGCAAGTTGATGTGTAAAATTGACAAGTCTTACCATTTGGAACTACCTGCAGTCCATGCTGATGCTAGAGATCTGCCATAGGATTGTCAGGACATTAAGGCTTTTTATGTTGATAATTGCCTACAACGTGTTTGGACATCCCGAGAGCAAAGGAGCTGGTTGAGAAGTTAAGATCCCATTTGAGACTTGGAGGCTTTGAAATTCGACAGTGAACATGTAATATTCCAGAGGTGGTTGAAGATCTTCCCAGGGATGCAAAGTCTGCCCACACAGAGCTCTGGCTAAGTCAAGACTGTCAAGATCCCAGTGAAGGCACGCTGGGGCTGATTTGGCACTGTGCTAAAGACACCTTGGGTTACAAACATCGTCCTGTTGACAATACCCTTACCTTGCGTAATGTTTATAGGATCCTCGCAAGCCAATATGACCCTATAGGGTTCCTTATACCCTTTACCACCCGAGCCAAAGTTCTGCTGCAGCAATTGAGGATTAAAGGGAGGCAATGCGATGATCCAGTACTACCAGAAGGTATTAAGAAAGCATGGGCTGCCTGGGAAAGTGAATTACCTGCTATCACTTGGACCTGTTGAACTTGATGGTGATTCCATTAGGAGGGAGTTGCATGTATTTTGTGATGCCTCTGAACAAGCTTATAGCTCAGTGGCCTATCTGAGGATTGTCAATGATGAAAGTTATGTACTCATCTCTTTTGTAATGGCCCGATCTAGAGTCGCCCCTCGTAAGTCAATTTCTATACCTCAGCTTTAATTGTGTACTGCTCTTACCGGGGTCCAGTTGGCAAATTTATTGCAGAGGGAACTTAACCTGCGTATTCAGCAAACAATACTGTGGTCTGATTCAATGACAGAACTGAACTGGATTCGTTCTGACAGTTGTCGCTACAAAGTATTCGTTGCAAATCGCATTACTGAAATTCTTGAGTATTCATCTCCTGATCATTGGCGTTATGTTGATACTGTCAATAATCCCGCTGATGACATCACCAGAGGCAAGCGTATTGTTGATCTAGCCAAGCCTAATCATTGGAGTCAAGGTCATGATTTCCTTTATTTTGATTCTGACCAGTGGCCAAGATTCCCTAGTAAGATTGAGGACTCTTCTATGCTACAGAGCTAAGAAAGACACTGTTTTGTGGCATCACTAATGCGAAAGATACACTGGTAAACAATGATGTTCAGCAATATAAATCGTGGAATGAGCTTATCAAATCTGTGGAGGCTAACCCTGAAAACTCTTCAATGGACAAGGCTCAGATTGAACTCCTACTGTTAAGACAAGCCCAAAGGGATGATTTTGCTGAAGAATATTGTGCATTGAGAGTGGAAAATAATATTCCATCATGTAGTCGCTTGTACAATCTTGCACCTGAGTTTGATCCCAATGCTTAAGTTCTTCGAGTGGGGGGGGAGACTCAGACTTAGTCAAGATCTGGTCGTGGATACCGTTCATCCAATTAGTCTTGATCCCAAAAATGCTATAACTCAATTTTTGATCGCTGATGTAGATGCTAAATTGCGTCATCCTGGAGCAGAGCGAGTTTATGCTCATTTAAGGCGCTATTACTGGATTCTAAAAGACAGACAAGCTGTGAAGAAGTATCAAAGAACAATATGTCTGGAATAGGGTTGGGAATCGAAAATCGGTTCCAATTCTGGAATCGGATACTTAATCTTAAGAATCGGATACTTGTTATAAATTAAAATTTCGATTCCTCTTATCGATTCCTCTGCGCACTTTTTTATTTTTTTCACCTGGCAATCTGCCAGGACCTTCCGCGCTCGCAAACTGCCAGGACCTTACGCAGTAATCTAAATATCAGTTTAGAAGATGGACCGCGGGAAGCGCTCAAAAGTGTGGCTACATTTTGTAAAGACCGAAGACAAAGCTAAGTGTAATTATTGTAATAAACTAATATGTTGCAAGAAAGGCGTCACGACCAACATGACTAAGCATTTGCGGTTGTTTCACCGCGTCGAATTAAAAGAATGCACCGTGTTTGATTCATTGCGCAGCCCGAGTGCCGATTGCCCATTAGCCGGCACTAGTACGGCGACAACGCCACAAAATGTTGCGCGCGAGACACCATTCTCACTCGCTTCGAAAGGAAAACTCACTCAAGAAAAAATTGAGGAGTGTCACAGGTCGATCACAGCATTCATAGTCAAAGGGTTGCACCCCTTTTCTGTTGTCGAGTCACCATCGTTTAGGTGGGTGTCACATTAGAGGGAAATAATTTTTAAACCATTTTTACCATTTTGAACCAGCCTATTAGCAATGTTTGTTTATTCCCAGGGAGATGACAAGGGCGCTTAACCCGACGTACACACCCCCTTCAAGGGATACCTTGTCAAACGTCTTAATCCCTGCATGGTACGAGCTAATTACTGTAGGAAAAGTTGCTCTGACCAGCGATAGCTGGACAAGCCTGTCCCAAGATCATTATCTCACAGTGACCGCACACTACATTCTTGAAGGGGAAACTAGACAGAAAGTTCTAACAACAAAAGCAGTATATGAAGCTCAGACGGGGCCAATTGTTGCTGAAGAAATAAGTGAGGTTTTGCAAGAATTTGGCATAATGGATAAAATAGTGGCTGTCACTGTTGATAACGCTGCCAACATGGATGTGGCAATAAAAAGGTTACAATTCATAAAGCTAGGTTGCTTTGCCCATACACTTAATCTTGGAGCTCAGAGCATCCATTCAGTGGCATCAGTGGCAAATTGGACGGCAAAGATCCGGAACATTGTTGTTTGGATGAAGAGGTCATCTATGGCAAAGACTGTGCTCCGGGAAAAACAACAAGTCCTAAGTAAGAATTCCTCTCTTTACCATCACTGTTATTATTATAAAAATGTATATAGTATGTAAATAGAATTTTAAAGTGTATGAAGTTTAACATTTGTTTAAAAAATTTGAACTTACATTTCATCTCACCCATGCTTCTGTCCTAGATTTGCCTCAACACTCACCAATTCTTGACGTAAAAACCCGCTGGAATTCCCTCTACTTGATGATAGAACGGTTGCTGGAGCAGTACCCTGCTATTCAGGCAGCCAGCTTGGATCAGCGTTTGAGAAAGCCAATAGATAGAGACCGGTAAGCAAAAAGAGTTTGCATAGTTCTTTGCTATGAGTGATATGATTATAAAGGTGAAGACTTCCCTAAGCTTCTTTGTCTTCTTTGTTATGTAACATAAAAAATGTTTTCTTTATTAAAACAGACTTGCTCGGCTGACTGAAGAAGATTTCAGAAAGGGAGAAGACTTTGTACATCTGATGAGAATTTTATACAGATCTACACTCTGTGTTTCTTCTGAAAAGAGCCCTACATGTGGTCAGGTCCTACCAATTCTTCAAAAGCTTGAGTAACACTTCACAGTTGTAGAGGACGACACAGTGTTTGTGTCCAGCATTAAGCAGGCTGTCTGGCAAAACCTGTCCAAGCGATACCAGGTAAATCAGATTTTTAAAGAAGGAAAGAAAAATGAATAATAATATGCTTGCTTGATATCTTTGTTGTTTTTAATAAATATTTGTCTTAAAGAGGGATGACATCAGAAGCTTTCTTGAGGAGGCCACTGCATTGGACCCACGCGTTAAACACAAAGTTGAGACAGCAGCACTGTCTGGGTCCGCATAAAAGAAAAGCTAATGGCGGCAAGTCTACACAGGTGAAAATTTTGTTTACACACAAAATATGTTGGTCTAATATCCTCAATTATGACAAAATACCTACCTGTCTAAATCTTAATTGCACTGTCTCTAGACAAGAGTGGATTGTGAAGAAGGGACTACAATGCAGTCAAATGAGGAGAGAAGAAAACAAAGAGAGAATGACATCACAGACAGAGGGGAGAGTGAGGAAGAGGATGATAATGTAAGTATATAGTAAAAAATAGCTAAAATTATATTTATAAACTATAATCTTAACAACAATTTAACTGTGTATTTATGATTTTTTTTCTTTAGTAGTGTGTTTAGTAGTTCTTATTGTTATAAGTAATAAGCCTACTCTCTCTGTAGCCACCTCCCTGCAGAAGAGCCATGATATCCCCATTGGAGGAGCTTTTTGCAGCAGATGATGAATTGAAAATGAAATCCATGGAGAGCTCAAAATTGTCCATTGACAACAAAGTGGATGCAGAGATAAAGATGTACCAAGACATTCCACCTACAATGACATCTGATGACCCTGCTGCCTGGTGGTGGAAACAGAAAAACGCATATCCTTTCCTGTCAGATCTTGCGTCTTCATATTTATGTGTGCAGGCCTCTTCAACCCCAAGTGAAAGGGTTTTTTCCACTGCTGGAGACACTATTTGCCCCGAAAGATCTCGTATACTCCCAGAAAAGGCTGATATGTTGATTTTTCTGAATAAAAATTGTTAAGCACTGGTGATAACTGTAGCAAACCCCTACAAGCCCTTGCACTCTTAAAAACAAGTCCTATACACTTTATTTAGTTGCAGCCAACAAGTGTTGAACTTTAATTTAACTTTTTTGACCATGTGTAGCTGAGCAGCTCAGTTCTTATGTAGCCTAGTGCTGGTTTTTGTTTGTTATTTGAGTTGAAACTAATGGCACAGAAACATAAACATGTTTGATATATACATGTTTGGCTTTTGCTGTTGTTGTTGTTGTTTTTTATTACATTGTAATCGAAACTGGGAATCGAAAAGAATCGGAATCGATAAGCAGAATCGGAATAGGAATCGATAAAATACAAACGATACCCAACCCTAGTCTGGAATGTGCTAAATGGAAAGGTAAACCAGTAATGCCTAGAATGGCTGATCTTCCCCCATCTAAGCTCAACCTGTTCAAGCCTCCTTTCTGGTCTACAGGAATGGATTGTTTTGGGCCATTCATGATCAAGTCTGGTCGAAAGACTGAGAAACGTTGGGGATTACTTTTCAAATGTCAGACTACTCAATGTGTTCATTTGGAATTACTGACGAGTCTTGATGCTGATAGATTTCTAATGGCACTACGTCGTTTTGTAGCTCGCAGAGGACAGCCTTATGAAGTGGTTTGTGATCAAGGAACTAATTTCCATGGGGGTGAAAATGAACTAAAAAGTGCTTTTGACCAGTTAAGCACAGTCTTGCAAGACTAGTTATGGAATAATCAAATTAAATTAATTTACAATCCTCCTTATGCTCCACATTTCGGAGGAACGTGGGAGAGGGAAATTCGATCCATCAAGTCTGCATTTCGAACTACCTTAGGAAGCCAAGTTGTTACTGAGGAGGTCCTAACAACTGTATTGGTAGATGTTGAAGAAATAATGAATTCTAAACCTTTAGGATATGTCTCTTCCAGTGCTGATGATTTGGATCCAGTTACTCCAAACCTGCTCCTGCATCCATGAATGAATGAGGTACACCACTTGCGCTTTAAAAAGGGGAGGAGATGGAAAGAAACTCTGGGTTTACCAAAGAAAACCTGCTCCTGACCAGGTTAGGTTCACAGAGTAAGTTACTATGGTTACTGACTCGGAGTATAAGTTATCTCTCCTTTAGAAACGGGCTTGAGTTACCTCGCTTTCTCGGGTTTGAGATACCTTGCATTCTGAAACGGAAAACCCAGAGTTTCCCCTCATTTCAGGGTTAATATACTCAGTTTTCACTAAACCTCCTTTCTGAAATGGGCCCAAGGTTTAGTAATTCAATTCAATTCAATTTTATTTATATAGCGCTTTTCACAATGTGCATTGTTCCAAAGCAGCTTTACAGGAGCAAATAAGAAAAACACAGAAAGGTAAAACACAGCACAGTGCATGGTGTTTATAGACCAAGCAAGATCATTATAATAAATAATATCTAATAAATAAATGAATAAATAAATGCAGTCTCCCGGTGAGCAAGCCAACACTGCACTGCTCTGCTGTGGCGAGGAACCCAAACTCCAATGCTGAATAATGGAGAGCAATTGATCCACTGGTATACAGGTAAGTAATCCACAGGTAAACAGATAAACACTGGGTCAGCACTAAACGCAACACATTAGACAAGTAGACCTGATAACAAACGTGAGCTGAGGGTGATAAATCACGTCTGTGATTTTATGTATTGATTCGGACGGGATTACATCAGATTAGATTATTAGAGTGGGAGTGTCTGTTTCATACGCTTGGGCGCTGCAGAAAATCACATTCTCTGGATACGTGCATTGCGTATAGTCATATGTCCCAACAACAGCAGCCTGCTTATAATACACCCACAGAAATGACGTAGTAAACATGATTATTTAATGGAATCATTTCTTATTTTTATTAATTAACATTACCATTACATAATTGAGTGGACAAATAAAGTTCCGGACTGATATCAGTAAACTGATATTACAGTTGCCAGTCTTAACAGTTTACAAGATTTGGCTCGTCTTGATTTTAATTTTGCAGAATTGCAAAAGCATCCATATCTACTCTATAGGAATATTGAATGAATGGGATGCAGGAAGTATAGACGCTCGTTATTAAGAATTTACAGCAGTTCACACTGGCCAAAACATGTAAAGAAATGCATTTTGAAAAGATATTGTCAGTAATCACATTCTCATTTGGATGGGATTAAATTTGGGTGAAAAACAGTAGGTAAATTGCTCTCTAATGTTTACAAAGATCGTGTGAGAAAAACCAGAATTGGCAGATTCACACAGGATTAGAATCAGAGTATGTCTGAGAAACACAAATTTCTCAAACCTCCTCTGGTGAAACTAGTCCTGTCTGAATAGGGTTTACGTTAAATTCTTGGACTAACTTTCTGTGACCGGGTTATATATATATAACCAAAGACAGAAAGCACTCTACAAAGACAAAAAAAACAATCTTAAATAAAACAAATACTCAACATATCAACCCATGCAACAATAAATTAAAAGTACACATTACATTTTCTTAAACATTTAAAAAACATGCCTTTATTCATTGCTATTCAACAATCAATAAAATCATTGTACAAACAAAATAATATCTTTAAAAAGCTTTTAGCTGCATCTGAAAGCCCGAAGGGACTACCAACGTATTTCATTCGTTTAGTACAGCGTGTCTCAGTATTCACCACTCATCGACAGTATAAGTAGCGACAGTTTCCAGAACACATAAACAGAGTTGACTACAAGAGAAAAACACTGTTATACATAACTAGTCTTAGTCCAGACATAATACGTTGCGTACAACTGATTGACTCATTTTAATTATCCATCTACAACTCACGTGCACTGTGTTGTACAAGTCTTTCAGCATCCACCAATACAAGCAGAAACTGTTTCCACAGCGCACACCCAGAACAGACTAAAAAAGTCAAACTAATCTCTTGATTCTTATCTACCATGTTCAAGATTTCGGCACTCATTTAAGAGACCTACCAGCATGTTATTCCAGCGACCGGCAACAACCACAAAAACGCCAAACGATGCGAACGCAACACGTCACATCCACAGGAAATGGCGCATGCAAAGGCAAATCACCCATTCTGCAGGTGTCGCCAGTGAAACAAAATGCAACAGCACCCCCTACTGACTTGGCTACATTTCCAATTCTAATAAAGATCATGTCATGAGCCTGTTCTGCACCCGCCTGCGCCGGTTGGAACTATATTCCTTTCAATAAACTGTTGCATTCATCTGCTGTTGCTTTTGGGTCCTACTTTATCTCTGTGAAAGATCAAATATTTAAATTATTCACATGTATAGAAAAACATGTTATGAAATATTCACTCTATCTCCACAATGACTTTTCAATGTCTAGGCTAATGTCTTGGTGTCTGACAATTCAACCATCAAGTTAAGTACTATGTACAGTATCTCACAGAAGTGAGTACACCCCTCACATCCGAACCAAATAAGTTTATCTTGGTCTCATCAGACAATAGGACATGGTTCCAGTAATCCATGTCCTTAGTCTGCTTGTCTTCAGCAAACTGTTTGCAGGCTTTCTTGTGCATCCTCCTTCCGTTTGGGACGACAGCCATGGAGACCAATTTGATGTATGGTCTGAGCACTGACAGGCTGACCCCACCCCTTCAACCTCTGCAGCAATGCTGGCAGCACTCATACGTCTATTTCCCAAAGACAACCTCTGGATATGACACTGAGCACGTGCACTCAACTTCTTTGGTCGACCATGGCGAGGCCTGTTCTGAGTGGAACCTGTCCTGTTAAAACGCTGAATGGTGTTAGCCACCGTGCTGCAGCTCAGTTTCAGGGTCTTGGCAATCTTCTTGTAGCCTATGCCATTTTTATGTAGAGCAACAATTTTTTTTTCCAGATCCTCAGAGAGTTCTTTGCCATGAGGTGCCATGTTGAACTTCCAGTGACCAGTATGAGAGAGTGAGAGCGATAACACCAAATTTAACACACCTGCTCCCCATTCACACCTGAGACCTTGTAACACTAAAGAATCACATGACACCGGGGAGGGAAAATGGGCCCAATTTGGACGTTTTCATTTAGGGGTGTACTCACTTTTGTTGCCAGCGGTTTAGACAATAATGGCTGTGTGTTGTGTTATTTTGAGGGGACAGCAAATTTACACTGTTATACAAGCTGTTCACTCACTACTTTATATTGTAGCAAAGTGTCATTTCTTCAATGTTGTCACATGAAAAGATATAATAAAATATTTACAACAACGTGAGGGGTGTACTTCTGTGAGATACTGTATCAGAGTCAGATAAAATAGAAGTAGCCTACTCTGGGATTATATTAGTACAGAGCTGTTGTTAGAGATCAAGACGGGGTGCATTGTGATTTGGCTGTGGTCTTCCTCCATCCTCAACCTTCCAGATGCCTCCAATCTTTCTCCTCCTCAGTCTTAATCCTTAGGTTGGTTACACATTTAGTTCGATTGCATGATCCGAACCCTAGTTCG
>NW_026634317.1:218538-234440 GCF_024868665.1 Triplophysa rosa | reverse complement strand
ACTTTAGAAGACTCTAAGACACTTGGGAGACTTGAAAACATTAAGAAGACTTGGAAACCGTATTCAGAGAGTCCGTATACAATTTTTAGACCAGACGTCGACTGAGTGTGAGTCTTTTATGGTGAGGCTGATGAGGGCGTTGATTGAGTACAGGTTCAGATGATCAAAACTCTGGGGAGCGTGAGCGGCATGTGGGAGTGGTGAGAGATCCTGGTGTCCCCGTGAAAGTACCACCCCTCCACGGTCAGCTCCTGAGGACCACAACTTAGGTCGCCGTGGTGGTCTACCCCTGCCTTTTGGGGCTGGACGACTGGGGTGGTCCCGTTGAAAGGTGGTGAGGAGCTCTGGGTCAAGGATGTCATCCCGGTGCACCCAGGAGTGTTAATCCGGGCCATATCCTTCCCAGTCGACCAGATACTCCAGATGACCCCAGTGACGATGAGAGTCCAGGATATCCTGTATCAGAGTAGATACAGAGTAGGCTTGAGGAGTGATACGTGGAATGCTGGATGAATGCGATAGCTGGTGGGTAATCTAAGAAGGTATGTGACCGGATTTATTTGCTTAACTATGGGAAAGGAGCCAACAAATCTGGGACTTAGCTTTTTAGATGGCAGTCTCATCCTGATGTCCCTCGTAAAGAGCCACACCTTTTGGCTTGGCTGGTACTGTGGGGTTTCCCTTCGCCGGGCATCCACTTTGATCTTGTGGTGGCAGATGGCTCTCTGGAGGTGGTGATGAACTGCGTCCCAGACCCTCCCACTCTTCTGGAACCAGTGGTTGATTGCAGGTACATCAGAGGGGTCCCCTGTCCAGGGAAACAGGGGTGTTTGTTATCCAAATATGCATTGGAACAGACTGAGTCCTGTGGCAGGTTGACGGAGGGAATTCTGGGCGTACTCGGCCCAACTGAGGTACTCTGGCTCCTGTTCTCCTGGTGGCAGTGGAAGAAGGTGCGGAGGAACCTGCCCACTTCTTGGATCTTCCTCTCAGTTTGCCCATTGGATTGGGGTGATACCCGGATGACAGGCTGAAGGTATTGTGCATAATTCTGATCATTTTGTGTCATTTTGTGCATATGTGCACTTTTGGGCTCTGTTGTACATCCCACCTATAAGAAGTATTCATAGGAATGATATTACCATAGAGCATAATTCTGATCATTTTGTGTCATTTTGTGCATATGTGCACTTTTGGGCTCTGTTGTACATCCCACCTATAAGAAGTATTCATAGGAATGATATTACCATAGATGTGTTAATAATCAGACCAATGATTGAGTGTTACAAGTGAATATATGAAGATGATTTAATGATTTAATGATATAATCAGTATACTTAAGCATTGATTGAGTGTTGTTTGAACATATAAGTATATTTTTAATCATTTTAACCAAGTATAGACCAGATTTCAGCAATATAAAATTCAGTGATGTCTTTGGATCTGTTTAAGGCCTGACCTAGATAAAGTTCAGAAGGTTGAACATGTTGTTCACTTTGTGGCCTGAAAACTGGTACCAACTGGAAAACTTATTTTTAAAAACCAAGTAAAGGTCGACATTCCACTATTAGATACAAACCTTGTTGCCTAGAAAATAATAGTGGCAGACGAGAATGATTGGATAATAAAAAATAAAAGGTAAAGGGAATTTCCTGATTGGTTTAGGAAAGCACCTCCTTTCCTAAGTTTCACTATAACTACAGGCTGGAAAACACTAAGTTTTCAGATGACTGGGGACATCTCACTTTGTTTGGCCTGATCAAATAAAGTTAACTCCTTGACACCTGAACCTTCTTTGTCTGAGAGATTTTTTGAACTTCAAGATCGACTTTTACCACATCACATTTTGGCGCCCGAACAGGGACTGGAAAGAGGCTGAAGACATCTGACTACACCTGAGGGCACGCCACCCGGCTGACTACACAGATCAAGCGCGCATTCTAGGTGAGCATACTTTTGCTTATAGTTTAAATTTAACATCTGTGTGGTCTGCTGGAGGTGAGTTCTGGGTGTGGTTGATGTCTATAAAAAGCTTCTCCAGTCAAAAAGAACAATTTAATGGAAATTGCAGGAGGGTATCAGGTTTCAACGAAATAGGTATGAATGGATGAGATGTATGGATATGCAGTAAAGATACTGCCTGTAGATTTAGTTTGTCCCAAGAGGGGACTGAGAATGCCTGAGTAGCGTTATATTCCGCCTGCTGTGCGGAGCCGCGCATGTGCCGTAACTTGATGTGGTAAGTATTTATTCCGCCTGCATGTGTGCGGAGACCGCCTGCATGTGTGAACGCTGATGAGCAGTAGTTTTTCGCCTGCATCGACCGTGCATGTGTGTAACCGCATGTGTAGTAGATATTTATTCCGCCTGCATGTGTGCGGAGACCGCCTGCAAGTGAGCGGTGAGACTGCCGCAGTGGCAGTGAGATATTTATTCTATAAGATGTGAGGCCTATAGATGCGCATAAGAAGTAAATCTGTGTCTTGTCTGTCTAAATTGTCTGTGTAAGTGTCTGTGTATCAGAANCATCAACACATGTAACTTTACATATAACCGCTCCTGTCCCGCTGATCTCAAGTGTGTGTGTGTGTGTAGATGGATGGACGACGGCATTGTATGTGACATCACACCACGACTAATAGGGGACCGACCCAACACGTACACCTTCACCAAAGCGCTGGCGGAGTGCGTCATCCAGCAGGAGAGCCACAAACTCAACATTGGCATTATAAGACCGTCTATCGTAGGAGCCAGCTGGCAGGAACCCTTCCCAGTGAGTGACACGTCTGCTTCTTCAGACCATAATACTCACATCCCGCTTATTCTGAGTAATCTCATGTCTGTGTTTGACAGGGGTGGATAGACAACTTTAATGGACCAAGTGGTATTTTCATTGCTGTAAGTTCGTTCTCAGTTTCTGCTTTATGATATTCTACAGAGTATGCTAACGACACTAAACAGCAAAATGATGCCGTTTCAAGTGCAAAAATAATGTTTGACATGAGATGCCACGTCACATTTTTAAATGAGTTTGTATGTCCAACTACATACAAACTCTGCGACATGCTAACGTTTGTGTTTGTGTGTGTTGCAGGCTGGGAAGGGCATTCTGCGTACCATGAGAGCCAGCAATGACGCCGTGGCTGATTTAATACCCGTAGATGTGGTTATAAACCTCACACTGGCTGCAGGCTGGTACACCAGTGTACACAGGTGAGTTCGCACACACCTACCTTCAAATCTGTGTGTGTGTGAAAATGTTTTGATATCATTGATGTTTTTACACTTCCAGACCAAAAACGTCACTAGTGTACAACTGTACGACAGGGGGCATTAACCCCTTCCACTGGGGAGAGATCGGTACGTGACGCGTTTCTTATAGCACGTGTCTAGGAAGTGTCAGTTATGTCTTCAGGGGTAAAGTGTTCATGTTCGGCTGTTTGTTGAGATCACTTTGCTCTAGTATAAGGAGTCACATTAGTGCCAGAAAACAGCTGTAAAATATTATATTGTGTTTACAGAGCATCACGTGATGTCCACGTTCAAAAGGAACCCGCTGGAGCAGGCCTTCCGTCGTCCCAACGCCAACATCACCTCCAATTACCTGATGAACCAGTACTGGATTCTAGTCAGTCACAAGTTCCCTGCATTCATCTATGACCTCTTCCTGCGTCTGTCCGGACAGAAACCGCAGTAAGAACACAAGACGATATCAGATCTTCACTACGCAGTTGTTGTGGCCGAAAGAAGTCACAATAAAGAGAGAATCGTGATAATATTACGTTTTTTTTATGGTCAAGACCCTTATTGTACCACCACCACTGCGCACCAATAAAACATTGTACTTGTAGTGTATATATTACAGTAAGCATGTTCCAGACAGATGTGTTGTGTTTGTCATGGAGTGAAGTTGAGCGTGATCTGTGTGTTTTCGTTCAGGATGACGCGCATATTCAACCGTCTGCACAAAGCCATCGGTCTGCTGGAGTACTTCAGCAGTCAAGACTGGGAGTGGAAATCTGACAACATGCACATGCTGATGAGTGAACTCAGCCCGGAGGATCGCAAGGTTTCATTCTCTCTCTCTCTCACACACAAGACCTTGAATGAAGATTATAAGTTGTTTAGGTCGGATCCAGACTCAACATTACATTACAATGAGTGCACATACTGTATGCCACATGTATCTAGTTACATAGTATGCCATGTGTGGCTGTTTTCTGAATTAATTACGTGAAACAATTATTTTGTATATTAGTAAGACTTACTGTATGTACATCTTGCATAATACTTGACACACATACTTAATATAACAGTCCAATTAAAATCATACAGACCATTTATTTATGCAAATAGTGTCACTAATCTACAGCTTATAGACAATTTGCTATAATACCGTGTATTCATTATTTTCCTCTTCTTTATCACTTATTTTCCCTAATTTCATGTTTTTTCTTATGTTGTTTGTTCCACAATGTGCTTTCTGTACAACCATGCAAGATGTTGAAGGGTGCTATAGAAGTTAACTTGAATTAAGCGTTTGGGCAATGATGAAATTCTAAGGATAAGTTTCTGTAACTTGAACCATAAAACCTTTTTATTGCAGACGTACAACTTTGACGTTCGCCAGCTGAACTGGCCGGAGTACATCGAGAATTACTGTATTGGGACCAAGAAGTATGTTCTGAACGAGGATATGTCTGACATTCCTGCTGCCAGACAACACTTGAGGAAGTACGACCTGTTCTCACTTTAATTCTACTTTATTGACTTCTGTATACTTCACAGAAACTCTTACTCTAGAATGTGACTCACATAACGTACACCGTAATGTCTTTCCAAACCCATATGGGGTTACAGAGAATCTTCATTGAGCGTATCCGTCAAGTTATAAAAATAATCCATTGTGTTCATGAAGTTATTGAAATCATCATTCACTGAGCGTCTTTTGCTTGTAGCAGACAAGAATGTTTTTTATAAGAGTGAATCGTGTGAGTAGAGAAGAGTAGATTACGGAAAGGTTTGGTTTGCATGTAACGGTCGTCTCATGTGTTGGGTGTTTGATTTAATCAAAAGGCTGAATAATTGATTCTCTTCCTCCCGCACACAGGCTGAGAAACATCCGATACACGTTCAACACCGTGTTGCTGGTCTTCATCTGGCGTGTTTTCATCGCTCGCTCTCAGATGGCCAGGAACATCTGGTACTTCGTCGTGAGCTTGTGCTTCAAGTTCCTGTCGTACTTCAGGGCGTCCAGCACTCTGAGCCAATGACCGCAGCGCACAGGAAGTGTGTGTCCTCTTCCTCCACGACTTCCTGTCCCACGCACAGATATTTCTTTAGCTTTCCTCACCGTCCGCTCGTCCTCCTTACCGCTCTATTGATGACGTGTCTGCTATTTTTTAAAGTGTCTCCTTTTATAATGACTGTCCTTAATACCGATTATATATGCAACTGCATTTACAGTGTTTATCCTTTTTATCTGGTGGCCATTCAATGTCCAGAGATGTTGCCTTTGTGTCTTCTGTTGATTTTTTAGCTTCTTCACAACAGACAGTGTTCTAGCAAAGGACCGGCATCTTTATGGAGGTTTTTAGCACTAACCACTGAAGCTCTGCTGACATCAGCGTTATCTCTGTCTGTCTGTTTTAATATCGTGTCAAGTCTGCGTTACTATCAGCAGTAACAAGGGCATGATCTCTAGTTTTCATGATCTCTACTATTTTTATTATTTTAGGTATTTCGTTCAGGTTTGTGTTTCTGGTTGTTTAAATTGCATCTTGTACAAATGATTATTTATATCATTTAACTCACCACAATGTGTCACATTTCACCCCTAAATAGGAAGGCGGACAAAAGAAATTAGGACAAGTCAGACTTATTTGCATTGTGTCACAATTTAAGGAATTTCACAAATGGTCATTCTTAATGTAATACAGCTTTTATTTCATACAGTACAGAATAACTTAATACAGTGTTTTTATTATTTAAATCAGAATAGAATAGAATATGAACTAAAGGCAGAACAGCAATAACGCCATGATCTAATAATACTACTAATAATTTTAATTATGTGATCTGTGCTACAACATTGAGAAGGATCTGGGTGGAATTCCAAAAAAAGTGACACAATTCAAAAAAGGCTTTATTGTCTATATGCAAAATACAGTCTCATTTCTTTTATTTTAGGGGTGAAATTAAAAGCCGGGGCCTCATTTATAAAACTTAAGTAAATCTAAAGTAGATTTAATTCTTAAAGTTTGCGTAGACACATTCAAGAGTTTCCATAGGGTGTGTGTATACACACATTTTATTGCCTATTTTGTGTGTACGCAATGTTTATACATCAGGCCCGTGGTGTTGTTTAATGAGAGCACATTAATGTTGTGTTTGTTTGTACACACTGAGTTTACACCATAAACATCTTGATGATTTAGTGTGAGGATTTTGCAGATGGACATACAGTTTCATTGACCTGTAAATAATCAAACGTATATGAATATAATACTTTTCGGATGATATACATACCAAAAATGTACAAATGTATATTTGCTCATCTGTTTCCTGAAAGGACAGAGGGCTTCCCATATTTTTTTAAAGAAAAGGGAAAAATGATGAAAAAGTATATATGTGTTGATATCAGTGACGTTTGTTTTTACTTTAGCTCTGTTTAAAGTGCCCTAAAAGTCCATTTTTTTAAAGTCTGTTAAATCTGTTCAAAGCCAACAGCAGAAATCCTAAAACAAACAGTACAGTACATGGATTTTAAAAGGGAACGTCCCTCGCAAATCTTTTTTCAACTTTCATAGGGTTTTACAGCATCTTGTTGGCATGGCGACACCATTTGGACAAATGGTGCTCTGTCGTCCAGATAGGGCTTTGGTTTTTCTACACTCCACCTAGTGGTCTTTTGCCAAATTGTATTTTTAGATTGCATCGAGGGGGGACGGACCCCACTTTGTAAAGTGTTTGCCTTCCGTCTTTTGTATGTTTCGCACACAGTATTCATGGTCACCATGAAACCGCACGTCTTCCTCCGCTTAGGTTATACGAGTCTTGAACAATTTTACTTTGGAAAAGGGAAAGAGTTAGAAACATATCTATAGAAGTGCATCTGTAGAGAAAGTACTACACACACACACACACACACACTAAAATGTCCTCTTAGGATGAACAGAGCATTCCAGTCATGAGATACACAGCCATTTTTCTATCAGAATCAAACACCTTGATGTCTTAAATGAGAACGTCTGTCATTTTGAGCCAATTGCTGAGCTGTTACTGCCAACATGATCTCTGCTATCTAAAAAAACTTTTGAGAGAGGTGTAGATGATGTTTTTACAGCATCGAGCATTTTGGGATGGTGTATCTAATTTTGGAGTCTACAATGAGGCCATGATGAGTCCAAAATGTGTTTTTATTCAAAAATGTCATTTTCCCCAGTAACGCATGCTTGTTTGCTTTTTACGTATGAAATTACACCGCAGTGAAGTTGCTGGCATAGTTCTGACCTTCCTTTACTCAACATTTGTCTTTGGTCTCTGATGTGTGCCGTCAGACGTGTGCCGTTGAGATCCTTGAATGACAATTGTTGCAAAGACTTCATGAGAAAATAAACTGAAATGACTGAGAACAAATGTGCCGGGTGTCTTTATTGCATTCTAGCGATAATAGCAGTTATAAGCATGCGAATAAGCAGACACAATATTCAACCAGCTACCACAGATTTCAGTTTGTAAAGCATGTCCCATAAGAAAGAAAACTCACTGATGAGATCTCTTTAATATTTCTCAATGAGATTAAATGAAGAGCAAATGGAGATTTTCGCTCAAGTTTCTTGTGTGTCTCCTGAGAAAAATATGAACGCAAACATTTTCCAGATGATTTGACCTCTACAACCTACATTTTTTTACACCTCCGTACTCTTCATGTGTTCGACAGTCACACTCTCATTTGATTCTCTTTTATTTCTCCTAACATCTGAGACTCAGGTTGACAGTTCTGTTATTCCGTCAGTTGTGTTTATTGTTAATTGATCAGTCTGGACTAGATGATATTTTCATATGTTGTGTCTTCTGTGCTCTTTATCATCGTGTCTGGTGTGCTTTGATTTGTTTTGGAGTCTGCTGAGATGTTTTTCGCCTCTGTCGCATCTGCGGCGTGATGTTGGACTTCAGAGTAGTCTGTGGTGAGTGAGATGTCTCTTTTCTCACCTGACGCCGCTTCAGTGTTTGTAAAGTTAATGGAGCTATAATGAAGAGATTCTGATGTGTGGTGTGTGACGGCTTCAGTTGATGAAAACGTGCTTTTATTGACATAAACATCACCTTCATTATCCAATACAGCAGCCTGATGAGACGATAAAGAAACAGAATTAGTGTCTGTGTATGTGCATAAAATCTGGTTTTAAAAATATATAATAAAATAAAATATAACATGGTGAAATATGTTCCTCAATATACTATTTATTATAATAACTTTTCAGGTTTAGTCTGTGTTTAACCCACTCACAAGTCCAGTTGAATCTTCATGTTCAGTCTGTGATGGTTTGCAGTTCTGTCTACTGAAAAAAAAAAGTTTTAGATTTGTCATGGAGCAAGTTGTATTTTGATGATTCCAAAGACATTTTATTTCAGCTATGAATGAAAACATTTATTCTTTTATTTAAATGTTGATTTAAAGTCTGATCAGAACAGAATTTGTCTATTTTGGTTCAAGCTGCTGGAACATTTGCAAAGCTTAAATCTGTGTCTAGTTTAGCTTTGTTCATTACGTGTTGAGTGTGTTTTGTGATGATTTACCCACCGCGTGCAGAAGAGTGACACGATACCAACTATCAACATCACTATCACACCGATGACAACTCCAGCCAGCAATGACAGACCGTCAACACCTAGAGAGCCATTTAAATGTTATTTGTTCGTTCTTGCGTTGTGTGCTTTAAAAAAAGATTTGACATAAAACCTGAATCTCACATGAAGGAGGAGGCTGAAGCTCCTGAAACTGTTGGCTGGCGCTTCCGTGGCTGTTACCGCTGACACACTGCAGAGTGGGCGTGTCTGTGAGCGGTTGATTGACAGTGAGGGTGGTCCTGAACTTTGTGTCCCCCAGTTGCTCCTGAAAGATAGATGTGCTGGTGGAGTTCACGACGGGCCGTCCAGACAGACGCCACTCCAGCGTTGGGACGGGATTTCCATCAACCTCACAGAAGCATGTAATGATGTCACTTTTGCTGCAGGACGACTGGGAGATTTTAGGGGCATCTGAAAAAACAAAAGTGTATTGGGGTCATTGTCATTGTGTATGCTGGATGATTTTCTTTATGTCTCACAGGTTATATTCAGAATGATGGTGTCGGAGATCTGGTTGCCGTGTTTGTTGTGAGCAGTGCAGTAGTACGGTCCGATGTGTTGGGGTTCAGTTTTATTAAAGCTCAGGTATGGTCCGGTCTGTAGATGTTTCAGATGTCCTTCAGTATCTCTGTGCCAGGTGAAGTTGATGACCGCTGGATTTCCATCACTGCTGCAGGTGAGAGACACTGAAAGACCCTTTAAGAACTTTGTGTAACTTGTTGCTCTGTTACAAGAGAATTTACAAAACGGGAAACAAACCTTCAACAGATTTGCTTTGTGATTTTGAGGGGTGTACCAGGCCAACGGTTGAAAAGAATACCAAAGTCGAATACCAAAAATCGAATTGTTTTCTACACAAAAGGATTTGACCGTTTTTTATGTGGAAATGTGGAACTTCATTTAATCACTTTTCATACGACTGTCACTGAACTAATCCTTTAAAATGATTCTGTTTTTCCTCATCTGTGTGTTAATAATATTGTCTGCCAAACAAAATCATGTAAATGTATTCAAGCGCTTTTTCAAGAGAGCAACATATTACCTCCTCCTACAATCAATGAGTCTGATCACTCAGAAAACTAACAACACAAGCTGAATGAAAACGAATGAATGTTATTGTGCATAATTCTGATCATTTTGTGTCATTTTGTGCATATGTGCACTTTTGGGCTCTGTTGTACATCCCACTATAAGAAGTATTCATAGGAATGATATTACCATAGATGTGTTAATAATCAGACCAATGAATGAGTGTTACAAGTGAATATATGAAGATGATTTAATGATTTAATGAATAATCAGTATACTTAAGCATTGATTGAGTGTTGTTTGAACATATAAGTATATTTTTAATCTTTTAACCAAGTATAGACCAGATTTCAGCAATATAAAATTCAGTGATGTCTTTGGATCTGTTTAAGGCCTGACCTAGATAAAGTTCAAAAGGTTGAACATGTGTTCACTTTGTGGCCTGAAAACTGGTACCAACGGAAAACTTATTTTTAAAAACCAAGTTAAGGTCACATTCCACTATTAGATACAAACCTTGTTGCCTAGAAAATAATAGTGGCAGACGAGAATGATTGGATAATAAAAAATAAAAGGTAAAGGGAATTTCCTGATTGGTTTAGGAAAGCACCTCCTTTCCTAAGTTTCACTATAACTACAGGCTGGAAAACACTAAGTTTTCAGATGACTGGGGACATCTCACTTTGTTTGGCCTGATCAAATAAAGTTAACTCCTTGACACCTGAACCTTCTTTGTCTGAGAGATTTTTTGAACTTCAAGATCGACTTTACCACATCAATTTTGGCGCCCGAACAGGGACTGGAAAGAGGCTGAAGACATCTGACTACACCTGAGGGCACGCCACCCGGCTGACTACACAGATCAAGCGCGCATTCTAGGTGAGCATACTTTTGCTTATAGTTTAAATTTAACATCTGTGTGGTCTGCTGGAGGTGAGTTCTGGGTGTGGTTGATGTCTATAAAAAGCTTCTCCAGTCAAAAAGAACAATTTAATGTGAAATTGCAGGAGGGTATCAGGTTTCAACGAAATAGGTATGAATGGATGGATGTATTGGATATGCAGTAAAGATACTGCCTGTAGATTTAGTTTGTCCCAAGAGGGGACTGAGAGACTGCCTGCTGTGACGCAGTAGATATTTATTTTATTCCGCCTGCATGTGTGCGGAGAGGCCGCCTGCATGTGCTGCGGTGAAACTGCCTGCATGTGAGTAGTAGATATTTATTCCGCCTGCATGTGTGCGGAGACCGCCTGCATGTGGCGGTGAAACTGCCAGCATGTGAGCAGTAAGATATTTATTCCGCCTGCATGTGTGCGGAGACCGCCTGCATGTGTGCGGTGAACTACCTGCATGTGTGTAGTATGATATTTATTCCGCCTGCATGTGTGCGGAGACCGCCTGCAAGTGAGCGGAGAGACTGCCTGCAGTGTGCAGTGAGATATTTATTCTATAAGATGTGAGGCCTATAGATGCGCATAAGAAGTCAAATCTGTGTCTTGTCTGTCTAAATTGTCTGTGTAAGTGTCTGTGTATCAGAAAAGCTGAAAAGAAACTGAGAGAGTGAGAAGGTGGGGGCTTATTGGCCATACGCCCAGAAAAAAGTAGCAATTGTGTGTCTGTGAGAAATCATGCATGAAAAACTGAAGATCTAGGGAGACAGTAGGAAACTATAATAAATACAAATATCTATTACTTATTCTCTGGAGTAACATTTAGCTTAAAAAATAAGTTTAAATACTGTTATAAGAATTTTTGAGAAAGCTGGCTTTCAATAAAAGATTATATTATGGAGACAAATACAGAAGACTGATCTTATATATTAAAAAATTGAGACCATAACAAAAATAGGTGTTATGTGGCCTAAGAGGATATGTTAGCAGATTTTTATTTTTATATGAGAGTAGTTTAGAGTTTATTTTGAAACTTTTTCTTTATTGGTTAAGTTTTTTGTTTTTAAGACTTTTCTTTTTTACAACTTATTTGCATGAATAAACTATTCAGACCCATGCTTTGAAATCTCCCTTCCCCAATAGTAAACCTTTACTTTATTGTTTCACTTTTGGTTTATTTTTAGTTTATTGATTTTTACAATTGAAGGTTGAGACATTTTTCTTTTCTTTTAATATTTTAGATTGAATCATTGATTTTAACTTTGGAGTTTTAGAGATTTTATTTTATTGTTTTATTATTTCAGTATAATGAACTTTTGGAGTTTTTATTTTTATGTTTTGAGATATATTGACTTTTGAATCTTGAAGTCAAGACTCTCATTTGATTTAATTATTGTTTTACTTATTGAGTTATTGGTTTTTGGCTTTTGGCCTTGAAGCTTTTTAAATATCTGATTGTTTAAATTTTTTGGAGCTACTGATTTTAACTTTGAAGTTTTGATTTTTGTTTTGCTCTGTCTCAAGTTATTGAGAAATTGTTTACAAGTTTGAAGATCTGAGATTTTTATTACTTTCCTTTTTGTTTCAGTTCATTTAATTATCTATTTTAAAGTTTTGAGATTTCTTTTCATCTATTGATGATGGAAGATTGATTATTTGGGATTGATAATTTTGAAACTGTTTTCATTGTCAATTTGTGATTATGAATAATATCTGAATTTCAAGATTGAGATTTATTTCCCCATTAGTGATTTTTGCCTTATTTTGTTTTGTTTCAGTTCACTGAGTTACCATATGCATGGCTGAAGAGGGGCCGGGTCTCAAATATGAACGATGTGAAGCCTTTCAGGCTAGTATACAGACCCTAGCAAGAGTGCTGGTTGAAACTAGGGGAATTAGTAACCACTTTTGGGAAGAATCAACATTCATTGACGAAGAGGGGAGAGAGCAGAATCTGACTGATGATAGGAAAGATTGGTACTTGAAACAACTAACAGAAATTCGAAACTTAGATTCTGCCCAACAAGAGTGGCCTTACGTTCAGTGGAAAAAGATAACACAAGAGTGTTGCATAGTTGAAGTGTTGAGATCTTTTTTGAACGAAGTCTGTACATACCAATTTAAAAGGGCTAACAAACCCCCAGGCATATCAGCAACGACATTGCTTATTCAAAGAATCCCATTAGACCTATTGGCAGGCAGGTACTTTGGTGTAGGACAGCTGGAGGGATATCCATTGGGACAGGGACGCACTGGGCGGCTCATTACCCATCCTGAGCTGAGAGTCTCTGCAGATATCCGATATGTAAATTGGTCAAACAGAGAATTGCTTACCAATATCCATGGAGAAGTAATCCCTCAACAGTTTGTGGCGGTGACTTTGAGAAAATTGGTAATGGAAATTGCCCCAGAAAACTCCAGATCTTGGTTTGAATTCCAGTAAAACAAATGATTAAATAAAGAAACAGTTGATTCGAAAATCAAATAATGATTTAACGAAAGAATTAAATAAAGATTAAAATGATTTGTTAAAGAAATAAAGTTGATTTGAATACCAATAATGATTTAATAAAAGAAATTAATTAAAAGAAAGAAGTGTTTTATTGTGTGAAAACTATTGCAAGAAATTGTTTAAAAATGTCAGTCACTCCTGTAGATCTGTTGGGATCCAAATACCCAGTATGTAAAGACTCAATAGAAAAAATATCCAAAAAGTGGGCTACAAGAACCAAAAACTTAAGAACGATATGGCTAGAAAGTGGTACCTTTGATGTGACAGTGTGTGAGGAAATGCAAGGCTTAATAAAGAATTATAAACCAAAGGACAAAAACAAGAAACGTAGTGAAAAAAGAAAGGTAGAACAGGAAGTATTGAACCTGTTCAAAAATGAAGGAATTAATTTCCTGAAAAATATGAAAATAATTAGAGAAATGATAAAAAAGGATGATGAAGAGGAAAAACTTGAGAAAATGACTCAGCCACCTCCCTATGAACCCTTCAAAAGCCAAATGATAAGACAAATGCCAGTAGTAACCATGACAGGAGATGTCACAATATAAGGGCAGGTAGAGATAACACCCTACCCAGAGGAAGGTAATAAGGAACCAATCCCCCAGAGAGTAGAAAAGAGTAGGGACAGCAACAGAAAAGCCAAAAAGAAAGCCTCAGGCTGTACATCAAATCGAAATGATGAAGAACAAGATGAAGAAGTGATTAGCCCTTATGCAGAAGCGGAGAGGGCATTATCAGAATTAATTAAAGAAAAAAGTGAGACATATAAAGACACAACAGACTTTTTGAGAAAAATACAAGCAGACTCTGCTCGTGGTTTAGAAGTGACTTCAAAAGCCAACTCTGAAGCAAGCGAGGAAGAAGAAGAGGAAGAAGCCCAATCTGAAGCTGGCAGTGAAAGCAGTTACCAAGCAAGACGCTCTCCAACTAATCGAGAGACCTCATAAGGGGAGACATCAAGAAATCCTAAGAAAGGAGAATATAAGTTCGTAGCAGGCAAAATCTATCTCCAAGACTCAGAGATCGAACCAAACCAACTAGACAAATTAGTTTGGACACGAAAGGAAGGAGGGAGACTGAAAGACTACAAGCTTGAGTCACCTTCCTGGAGAGAAACAAAGCGACGCTGCAGGGCAATGCCCTATCCTGATAAAAGGGAGACAAGCACAATATGTGCCATGGGGCTCCCAGGACTTGGATGGACTAGTTGCACGCCTGCCGGATCTACATGAAGGGGTGGGCAAATGGATCAAAATGGTGGAGGATGAGACCACTGGAAAACTGCTTGCACTGGGAGATATAAAAGCACTCCTAGCCAAATGTGTGGGAAGTTCTAAGATGAATGAACTTTTAAGAGCAGCAGGCCTCCAAAATGCAATAAACTCACCATTCATGGACGGAAATCCATTTAATGGAGATAGAGCACGGATGTGGCAGGAACTAAGGAATGAATACCCCAACCGCATTGACCCTCGAACACTCAAAGGGGAACATCTGGGAGAGGAAGAGAATCCTGCTACCTATGTGCGATCACAGCTAAGAAAATGGAAGGAAGAACTGGAAAGAGATCCCGAGGAAGACATGGTGATGGCAGCGCTGTTCAGAAATGCCATTGTTGACTCTATGCCACCTGTGGTAAAGGCCCGACTGGAAGACGTAGTGGGTCTGAACTCTAAGTCACATAAAGAATTCTGCGATCATGTGACCCATGCTGTAGAACAATACAGAAAGAACGAACAGAAACTGAAAAATCAAGAGAAGGAACTTCAAAGAAAATTGGTACAACTGCAGCTTGAAGAACTGGCCAGAAAGAAAAAGACGCAAGCCGTGGTCAAAGACAAAGACAAAGAAGAAGATCATGCAGCAATGATGGCTCCAGTGAATGCTCCAACAACAATGATGCAACAACCAGGAACAGGAAACACTGTACAGCCAGCACCTGGAAGTGGACCACAACAGCCAGCGCCTATTGTCATTTATGTAAAGCCTGAACAGCAAAACAGATTTGGGCCAAGGCCTATGCAAGGAGGACAAGGACCTATGCAAGCACAACAAGGAAGACAAAACCAAGGAAGAAACCCATGCTGGGGATGTGGGCAACTAGGACATAACAGAAGGGACTGTCCAATTAACCCATGGAACATGGACCAGCGACAAGGTTCTCGATGGCAAGCAGGCCGCCAACAGCGAGGCCAATGGCAAGATCAAAGACAACAAGGACCTAATTGGCAAGACCAACAACAACAACCATGGCAAAGTCAACAGCAACAGGGACCAGTCAACCAGCAACAGGGACCAATCAACCCACAGCAGGGACCAGTCAACCCATGGCGAGGTCCAGATGTCGGCTACTAGGGCTGCCCAGAAGATCCTACCGGGAGAGGTCAGCATCCAATGATAACTGAGAATGCTGATACAGAACCTATGCTGCAGGTTAATATTGAAGGCAAGATCACACCAATGATGATAGACACTGGAGCAACCTACACATGTATAAACTCAAACTATGCCTCACATCTCCCTATGTCTGGAAAGTTCACAAAGACAGTAGGATTTTCGGGACAAACGCAGCTAATTCCAATAACTGCTCCAGTTTGTCTAAGGACTAAGGACAAAGA
>NW_026634317.1:136833-215869 GCF_024868665.1 Triplophysa rosa | reverse complement strand
AGAAAGTGGGCTGCAAGGACCAAAAACTTAAGAACAATATGGCCAGAAAGTGGTACCTTTGATGTGACAGTGTGTGAGGAAATGGAGGGATTAATAAAGAATTATAAACCAAAGGACAAAAACAAGAAACGTAGTGAAAAAAGAAGGGTAGAACAGGAAGTACTGAACCTGTTCAAAAATGAAGGAATTAATTTCCTGAAAAATATGAAAAAAATTAGAGAAGTGTTAAAATAGGATGGTGAAAATGAGGAAAAACTTGAGAAAATGATTCAGCCACCTCCCTATGAACCCTTCAAAAGCCAAATGATAGAAAAAATGCCAAAACAAATGCCAGTAGTAACCATGTCAGGAGATGTCACAATAGAAGGGCAGGTAGAGATAACACCCTACCCAGAGGAAGGTAACAAGGAACCAATCCCCCTGAGAGCAGGAAAGAGTAGGGACAGCAACAGCAAAGCCAAACAGAAAACCTCTAAATGTGCATCAAATCAAAATGATGAAGAACAAGATGAAGAAGTGACTAGCCCTTATGCAGAAGCGGAGAGGGCATTGTCAGAATTAATTAAAGAAAGAAATGAGGCACATAAAGACACAACAGAATTTTTGAGAAAAATACGAACAGACTCTGCTCGTGGTTTAGGAGTGACTTCAAAAGCCAACTCTGAAGCAAGCGAGGAAGAAGAAGAGGAAGAAGCCCAATCTGAAGCTGGCAGTGAAAGCAGTTACCAAGCAAGACGCTCTCCAACTAATCGAGAGACCTCATAAGGGGAGACATCAAGAAATCCTAAGAAAGGAGAATATAAGTTCGTAGCAGGCAAAATCTATCTCCAAGACTCAGAGATCGAACCAAACCAACTAGACAAATTAGTTTGGACACGAAAGGAAGGAGGGAGACTGAAAGACTACAAGCTTGAGTCACCTTCCTGGAGAGAAACAAAGCGACGCTGCAGGGCAATGCCCTATCCTGATAAAAGGGAGACAAGCACAATATGTGCCATGGGGCTCCCAGGACTTGGATGGACTAGTTGCACGCCTGCCGGATCTACATGAAGGGGTGGGCAAATGGATCAAAATGGTGGAGGATGAGACCACTGGAAAACTGCTTGCACTGGGAGATATAAAAGCACTCCTAGCCAAATGTGTGGGAAGTTCTAAGATGAATGAACTTTTAAGAGCAGCATATTAGGGAGAGATGCCCTGTGTAAGCTAAAGGTACAAATACTCTGTTCCCCGGAAGGTATTTACATTGAAAGCAAGGGAGTCAGACAAATGGTAATCACAACCCCCCAAGCTAATGCTTACTGGTTAGGAAATTTAGAGGAAGATGTAGGGAAGACATTACAAAAATGGGAAAAGTTTATTAAGGAACAGATCGAAGAGCCCAAATTACCTGAATTAGAATTTCACTGTATTATGATCTATGACCCATTGCGCAGAGTAGACATAGAAAGAAAATGGTTACAAGAAACCAAAGGTAAGTAAGTTCCCCTCATTTCACAGCATATAATAATAGGACCACAAGGAGCAGCATTACAAGTTGATGACAATGATTTTATTGAGAAATGGTTCCAGGTCCCAAACTCAGTTCCCCATATTACATTATATTTAGAAGAGAATAGTGAGTCTAAACAAATAGGCCCAATGATGAAGAAATCCAAAGGAATACAATGGAAAAACACAGACAACCCCTTAGTTTTTATATCAGAAGATAAACAATTTATGAAGATTGCATGTGCCACAATTATGCAAGGAACTCCTAGAGAGGTGGAAGTCAATGGTCAAGGAAAAATGAATTTGGAAACCATCCTAGAAAAAGAGATAAAACAAACTGAGCTTCTCAAAGAAATGGAGCAATTGGTTCCTGAACAATTATGGTCAAAACATGACACAGATGTAGGGCTGATTAAATCTGCTAGCCCTATAGATATCAAAGCAAAACCAGGAACTAGGTTGCCAAACAAATACCAATACCCATTGAAACCTGAAGCAATAAACGGCATCAGGGAAACTATAGATGGACTAATTACAGCAGGAGTGCTGTTTAAAACACCTAGTCCTTGTAACACCCCTATACTGCCTGTTATCAAAGCAGACAAGGCAAAATGGTGTTTGGTACATGACTTAAGGGCAATCAATGAAATAGTAGAAGATTGGCCAGTAGAAGTTCCGAATCCTCACACCCTGCTTACAAATGTGCCACATGATGCAAAGTATTTTACAGTAATTGATCTTTGTTCTGCCTTTTTCAGCATCCCATTGGCTGAGAGCAGCAGGCACTTGTTTGCCTTCACATACGAAGGGACTCAGATATCCTATACTAGGGTCCCTCAAGGGTTCCGCCATAGCCCTCATATATTCAATCAGCTGTTAAAAGCTGACTTGGAAGATCTGGTATTGGATAGCACTCTTCTGCAGTATGTTGATGACTTGTTAATTTGTGCCCCTACCCTTGAACAATGTCACAGAGATTATATTAAGGTTCTAACAAAATTAGCTGAAGGAGGACACAAAGCCTCGAAGACAAAGTTACAGTATTGCCTTCCCCAAGTAGAGTACTTGGGATGAATAATTGCTTATAAAACCAAAGCAATATCACAAAGCCAATTAGAGGGAATAAGCAAGGTTCCACTTCCACAGACTGTTGGTCATATGATGACATTCCTGGGCATGACTGGGTTCAGCTCAGATTGGATAGAGGATTATGCAATAAAAACTGCCCCATTGAGAGCCCTGATGAAGCAGGCAGGACAGCAAAATTTGAGAGCCCCACTTACATGGAATAGTGATGCAACAATAGCATTTGAGTCAATTAAAAGAGAACTGCAAAGTGCTCCAGCTCTGACGAGCCCTGATTATATGAAACCCTTTCACTTGTATGTGGCCAATAGAAAAGAAGGATATGCTTCTGCAGTGTTGATGCAAGAAACTTGTAAGGGAAGAGGAAAACAGCCCATTGCCTTTTATAGCACAAAACTGGATTGTGTAGCACAGGGATATCCCCCTTGTTATCAAGGACTTGCTGCTGTATATTATGCTTATGAGAAAGCTTCTACTTTGACTATGGGATACCCAGTGACTATATATGCACACCACAAGGTGGTTGAAATGTTGGAACAAGGCAGACTGTGGAAACTTTACACTGGACCTCAAGCAACGTGGATTCTGTGCTTATCCTCTCTTCATCCAGACTCTGGGACCCTGATTTCCAAAGGAAATGCAAAATTTACTTTCATCAGAGAACATAACTTTGGACCACTCAACAGCAGTCCAGTCCTTTTTGTCTTTAGCCCAGGCAAGACGCTTCTGATGCTTCCTGCTGCTGACCAACTTTATTGAGATGCAGATTTCATTTTCCAACAGGACTTGGCACCTGCACACAGTGCCAAAGCTACCAGTACCTGGTTTAAGGACCATGGTATCCCTGTTCTTAATTGGCCAGCAAACTCGCCTGACCTTAACCCCATAGAAAATCTATGGGGTATTGTGAAGAGGAAGATGCGATATGCCAGACCAAACAATGCAGAAGAGCTGAAGGCCACTATCAGAGCAACCTGGCCTCTCATAACACCTGAGCAGTGCCACAGACTGATCGACTCCATGCCACGCCGCATTGCTGCAGTAATTCAGGCAAAAGGAGCCCCAACTAAGTATTGAGTGCTGTACATGCTCATACTTTTCATCTTCATACTTTTCAGTTGGCTAAGATTTCTAAAAATCCTTTCTTTGTATTGGTCTTAAGTAATATTCTAATTTTCTGAGATACTGAATTTGGGATTTTAATTAGTTGTCAGTTATAATCATCAAATTAAAAGAAATAAACATTTGAAATATATCAGTCTGTGTGTAATGAATGAATATAATATACAAGTTTCACTTTTTGAATGGAATTAGTGAAATAAATCAACTTTTTGATGATATTCTAATTATATGACCAGCACCTGTATATATGCTGCTCTGATCCACATCAGTTTAAATTCTAGTTGGCTATATTAGAGTTAGAGTAGAGCTCTGAGGTATACTCAGTACTCATGGCCTTTAATATTTTGGCTTTCATCACTTCAGGTGTTGGTCTTGCTTCTGTAAAAATATTTAAAAAAAATCAAAATTCGAGCCAGAGAAATATTACAAATTTGGTTGATTTGACACAGAATGAACCATTTGTATTTATTTACACATTGGTTTTGTATTGTGTTAATATTATTTATGTATAATTTATATATGATTATGATTTGTAATGTTTTCAAATTCGTAAAAGTGTAACAAGCTATTGTGATGCCTGGTTTCAGGTCAAAATGAATATTCTTGTGATGTTAACTCCAATACAGTAGAGGGCAGACTCACCGTTTTATAACATTGTTTGGAACATCGGTTTACTCTGTACATCTAGAATGTATTACTAAAGAATTTAAAGTTGAATATGGATAAAAAGAAGAAACAGTATAATGTTACAGCTTCATCGGTGAGTAGTTGGTATGTGAAGGTGTTGTTCTGGGCGAGATTGACAGATTTGGCTTGATTTTTACGATGAAAGCAGTTAACGTTAGCTTAGCACGAAATTTGCTGGTGAACTTGTCTTGTGTGGTTGTTTATCATTTAATAATGATAAATTATCGTGATTGCTTGGTCGTTTTCAGCATTTTGGATAACGTTTAGTTTTATTCTGCATTTCAGCTGGTTGATTTGAAAGCAGAATTATATCGGAAACAGGAGGAATTTAAGCACGACCGACTTGGCCAAGATGCCGGAGCTGCACAGAAGCCCAAGACCAAAATTAAGGTAAGGCGCAGTTACATGTAATAAGTGTATTGTTTCATAAAAACTGTTGTGTTGTGTTTGATTGGTCGTGTGTGTTCGCAGAAGCCAAATGTCTGGAGTAAACAAAATGAAGGAGTGAATGCGCGAGCGCAGAAGGACGTTCAGCAGACCACGGAGGAAGAAGTCACCTTATCTAAATCCAGGTAAGTGATCAATAAAACAGGTTTTATTATGCTAATAATAGACAAGTTCTGCACTATTAAGGTAGTTTGATAGATATGTATATCTGTATTTTCCTGAAACCCAGAAAGTCATTTTCGCATTATGGTAGCTCAACTGTTTCGACAGTTATATGCCACACCAATGAAAGTCATTATGTTTATGTAAAACGATATGACAAAACGCAATATTTATTTTGTATTTATTCTTTTAAACTATGTAACAGTAGGTATATCATTATTATATCAGAAGATATGGCACTGTTAACGTATATACAGTATATACATATTTATTATGTAAAATGCAGGTCTGTTATTGCTGCTCACCAGATGCATTTTTCTCGTACACAGACAGAAATTGCAAGAAAAGGCGCGTCTTTATGAACAGATGACAAAGGGAGATTTCCCAGGTATAGGGTGGCTGGCTTTGGCAGGCATTCCTTAAATCTTTTATTAAACAGCTTTTATTAATTGAAACACTCCATTAGACATTATTTAGCCTGACAATAAACAGAAAGCTATCAAACGAGGCATTATGTCTTTTTTAGATGAGGAGACTGAAAGTCTTTACCTAGTGGACTTTACCCAAAAGATTATCAATCAGAGGAATGAAACGTATGTAACAGAAGACAGAGATGAGCAGGTCTCAGAGGTGAACATCCAAATTCCACCCCCGCAGAATGCAGATGAGGAATGGTATGCATAAACATGTATCGTACACATGAAGACACAACAAGATTTACATTTGAATTTCTATAGCTTTACTTGTTCTCCTTCTCGAAGGGTGGACTATGTTGATGCCTTAGGACGTTCCCGAAGATGTCTGAGAAAAGATCTACCAGATTTTCAGAAAATGGACCAAGATCTCCAGAGCAAGAGGCAATTGAAATCGGCTGACCATGTTGTTATTTATAGGTGCAGTAGTTACTAGACCACCTCCCTATTTAACTAATTTCTAATGTGTGTCATTGTGTGCAGGGTGACTGGAGCTGACCGGACTCTGTTATCTGAGGACATGAGGAAGGAAATGCAAAGAGAAGAGTGGGAGAGAGAGGAGGAGGAACAGATGAAGAAACCTGTCGGGCCCATTCACTTTGAGGATATCAGAGAGCAAGGTGCTGAGTAGGCTTGATCTCACACTACACATACACTAAAACGTTTTTATATGCACAGGACACATGGCTAATACTTGCTTGTGAGAGAGTTTAAGCAATGGCTGAATCAAATCTGCATAGCATCTCACTTAAAACATGTGTCTGTCTGTTTCAGAGGCCAGAGAGCTTGGTGTTGGTTATTTTGCTTTTTCCCAGGATGTAGAACAACGCAGAAAACAGAGAGAGACTCTTGACATGTTGAGAGACCAGGTCAGTATACTTCAAAATAAATATTTACAAAACAAAAATAGTATACATGAATGTTTTTCTGAATTCTCTTTTTCTCAAAGACCACAGATCAACGCAGCAAACGAGAGCAACTTAAGGAGAAGAGAAAAGCTCTGCTTGAGGCTCGACTAGCTAAAGTAAGGATGAGGAGGATGAAGAAAGGCAAGCTGGAGCCAGAAGTTGAAGGCAATGGTGCATGATCTTTGTTTGTTATGAAGCATACAGAGCATGTGTGACCTTATTTTGGTGATGCATTCTTAAATGTTCATGTTCATGTGCATGTGGTTGTTTTTTGGCTCATTGGCTGATCTTTGCTCCCTTGTAGCTGGTGCCAGTGGTGCTGAGATTGATGATGAAGACAATGATGATGAAGCTGTAATCGGACCTCCACTACCTGAGAAGGTTGCGAAAGTCGAGGTGGAGATCCAGGAGAGGAAGGACACTCAACCTGGCATTCCACACATCAGAGAGTGGGACAGAGGCAAAGGTAATCTGGGGTTTACACGACCGTAAACTAGGGATGCAACGATTCTAGATTTTGTAGATATGATTATAGTCTGAATAATAATCACGGTTGAACGATTATGCCGATTATTCTGCATACATTAATTTCTACATTTTTACTGGCCCTGATAAAAATGTTACTTGCCCGCCACAAAAAGTCATAAATAAATAATAATGTCTAGTTGTTAGTTTGTATTTTTACCTATGCAATAAGCTCATAATACCATAAAACTATTAGCCTAACTTTAATAATAATAGTCAATCAGTTAGTAATAAAATTAGAACAAATGATCAAATTATGAGGAATAGCACAAATAAATATAATAAAGCAAACACACAAATAAAATTAACAGTGCTTTTTAGGTGTTTCAGGTTGGTCTAACTGGTTATTAGGTACAGAAACTGAATAAAGGAGTCAAATGTAAAATAACGCTTCATAGTCTTCACGGTATACTGAAATATACAGTGGCTTGCAAAAGTATTCATCCCCCTTCATTTTATTCACATTTTGTTATGCTGCTGCCTTATCTTAAACAACTTTAAATGATTTTTTTTACATTAATCTACACTCCATGCACAATAATGACAAAACAAAAAACTGATTTTTGACAGCTTTGCAAATTTATTAAAAATAAAAAACAAAAATAAGTACATATTATTATTATTATTAAATAGTTATTAAAGTTGATCAGTGAGTCTGTTTTGTCTTCGTTTTTTGTTGTTTGGTGGCATTAAAACATATATTTATTATGCTGCTGTCCCTTTAAGAGCTAGCGCGCACGGATCACTGTTCTCGTTTACAACAAACTATAATGGATTTATCAACGTGATATAGAGCCTATTCGCTAAATAGTAACATCAAATAAGTTAAATTGGTTCAACTTGCGTCAGGAGTAGACTTTGAATTTGAGCTTGCGCATACAGAAAGTACTCATCCTGTGAGCTGTCCTCGACACGACGCTTCTTGTCCGGTGTGCTACTCCATTAACTTACATGCCGCTATGTTTGTTTACGTTGCACTGAAAGCCCAACTGTCACTGCTACAGCCTTGATTGTAATTGTAAGTTGCAACAGTTCCGTTCTGTGCAACAGAAACATGCGGTGTAACGGAGCCTTTACGATTAATTAACCGTGATCTTTTTTAGCGCGGTTAATTGTGAACCTCGGTAACTAGAACCTGTTGGATATTCCTCTTTTTCTTGTCATTTGCTTTAATATTTGTTCAGTTTTACTTTCATTTTGTGTTATGTTTAAAGTCGTACAATTAAACCTTTTCTTTTCCAGAGTTCTCCTGGGGTCAGTGGACAAGTCGCCGTCGGGATGAGCGTGATTCAGACTTTGCTCCACCTTCTGCTTATTTCACAGATAACAGAAAGGGCAATTACAGCCGAGCTGCAGAGAAGGGGCAGGGCAAAGCAAAACTTCCCTTTAAATGGTCCGAGTCCCAGAGGGACACAGAAAGTGACATGGATAACATATCCACCCCAGCGCATGCTTCTAACATACCCACATGTACACAATACCAACATATGCAACATCCACAACCACAGACAGATCACACACAGAGTTTAGATGACCTTTTATCGTTCTACAAACATGCCTCCTGAACTGTAAATCTTGGAAACAATCATTACCCACATCTTTGTGGCACAAATTTTAACTGAACTGTAGAATTAAAATACATAACCTTCTGATTGTTATGTGTTATCTGATAATTATGATTATCTTTTTTTTTGCTGTGTTAAAACAGGACTTTATGCAGATTTTCTGGCAATAATTTATTCTATAAGATCTGTCAGTGAGACTTTACATTGTTGAGTACAAACAAATAAATAAAAACATAGGTTGCCTTTTGTTTACAATAAAAGCATTTGTTTGTGTTATCTGTAAATAATCTTACCCCACTCATTTTAGGATACTGTTTCATGTGTCCTATAGACAAGGTCAACACACTACCCTGTTAAGAGGGAACTTAACCCTCTAATAGCAAAAACATTCAAAATCAGTGGATTCAGTCTTAAAGGAACATATAACGTTTTGATTTAACCAGAGCTGCTGAGGCTTGGTTACTGTGTCCATGTTGAGCTTTCTTCATTCTTTTGCGTAAGCATGAGACTGTTTTTAAGCCCCTTTCATTATTTTCACAGCAATCTGTTTTGTAGTTGAGGTTCAGAAATCTTAGACCAATGTTTTTTGCATTCTGTTTTTTGATATAAGCTTTCCTGTAGCTCAGTGGTTAGAGCATGGCGTTGGCAATGCCAAGGTCATGGGTTTGGTCCCAGGGATTGCACATTATAGAAACAAATGCATAGTATAATGCAATGTAAGTCGCTTTGGATAAAAATGTCTGGCAAATACGTAAACGTAATATTATGATGAATGTTATGTGCAAAATGCAGCGTGAGCATTTTTGGTAGACTGGGCAAAGTTTATAAGTTGCACATGACTGCAGTGAAACTTTGTGTTTGGTTATTCAGTAGCCTATGATGAGTGTTTTACAAGCTACATTGTTTTCTAGTGGAATATGCACAGATCCAATAAACTCACACATTTTACATGCTCTTGAAAAGAGGACACAAATGTGAGTATATATTGGATCAAATAAACACACATACAACGGAATCACAGGACCACAACACGGTGAACTTTGGCTCGAAGGATATCCTGTCTCCACAAGAATGTATGCGCAAGCATTTTGAGTTTTTGTGCCAACATGAGAGAGGGAGGACAGTGGTTGAATTTTAAAATCTGATTGTTAACTCACAGTTTTCACATGTGTCACTATTTCTTCTTTGGAATCACAGATTAGAAGTTGGAAGCCAATTGAATGCAAGGGAGATGGTAAGTAACCACTTTTGGTTGAGTTTGTCATCATCATATGATCCTTTTGTAACAAAAAAACTAAAGCAAAGTAAAAATGTAATACCGGTGAGTAAATTTCAGATTTCGTCCTTTTTGGGTTATTTGTAAACCAAATTATTATTATTGTCACATTAAAAACAATTATTTGGATTGAGAATTTTTTTACAAAATTCATGTTTAAATGAGTGTGTTTGTGGGTGGTTTAGGACGGTTCATATGCAGAAGCAGAATTAAGTGTTACTGCAAGCAGCATTAGGATCACTGATGTGACACAGGATGGAGATATTCTGACTTTTGCCATCACTTCTCAGAAAGTAAGTTGTTCATAGATTTACTTTTAGGCTCATAAACATCTAAAATATTCAAAAGATGTCCCCTTAAAACACCTGACTTGTTTTTTCTTTTGCTCAGTTGAATAGTAGTGGTGGTGTGTGTGTGTTTCGTACATATGAGGACTTTGACTGGCTTCAGCAGAATCTTTTCTCACAAGAAAATGTTCCTGGGCTTCAGGGAGTCATAGTGAGTCACATTGTAAAAACTGCAATACATGAGGCATGTTTAACTTCAGAACATTCACGGGATTGTGTCTTTCCACAGTTTCCCCCTTTACCACCTAAAGTACCATCACCGTTAAACACAGCATCTAAATCACTCAAACAACTTGGTATGTTTAATTTGTATGTAAGTGACATGAAAACATTTTTTAAAAATTATTTCACTGCAATAATAGTTATGTGTATGTAATGTTATATTGTGTATTTATGTTGCAGGTTTCTTGGCTCTCGGGCACGATTGGCAGAGTTATTGTAAAGCGTTGGAGTTTTATCTCCAGCAGGTGGCGACACACCCAATACTCAGCCAATGCAAGGCGCTGGACAGCTTTCTTACTAAATCAGAGGTGCCTTATAAACACAAGCAGCATGGTTTAGACATACCTACTCAATCTTATTTATTACACATTTTTTAATAATGTTAACCCAATAAAATCAATATTGTGATGGAAACTGCATCCCTTAACCCTTAATCTCTGACCACTTGAGCAGTATTTAAATCTGTTGAAAGTACTGTAAAATGAGCTTTGAACCCATTAAACCATAGTTTAAATTAAGTTAACTTTACTTTTTTTTAGTAGTATAACCACAGTAACCTATAGTTTGCTCTCACCACAGTCGTAATTTGCGTATGGGACATCCCCACCACTTCTTGGAAGAAATTAAGAAATGCTTGTGGAAGGTGTGTATTGTTTAGGGGGCATTAATATCTACAACGCGTGGAAAACGCAGGATGCGCCGCTTTCTCACCATCTCCCGTTGCTCACACTCGTAAGATATATTTGCGGAAGACAGAGAGCCGCGACAGAAGCGCGGCCAATATAAAAATGCGTGCGTTATCCGCACTCACGGTGCTTGCTTGTGCATCCAGTGTCCAAGCACAAAAACGCGTAAACCAATCAACAAGTGACTTTTTAGTCGTAGGAATAAACTGTTTAAGTGTAATGTATGGAGCGCAACAGCCAAGTGACCATCCCCAAGTGAAGTTTGGGAACCACATACTGTGAGAGCTGGGGCACGTTCAAGCTCAAACCGGTGCGCAACGTTTTGCTACGGTTTCCGAGTTCCGAGTGAAATGGGGTTTGAGATTTTCTCTTGTTTGGTGGGTGTGTCAAAAATGTCAGCCCAATCAGCAGCAACATGTATATAAAGTGTTGCCAACTATTTTCAATGGAAGCCTGCCCGAAAAGTCGCTAAATGTCGCCAAATGACTTCACGCGCTAATGCGCATATCAGTGACGTCATCAAGTAGTATCTGACAAAACGTGTCTGACAAAACGTATCTCATTCATGCGTCAGTGCGGTCTGAGCTGAATGTGCTGCTTTTCACTGAACAGTAGTGGTGGCGAGATGAAGCCTCATGAAGCTTTGAAGCTTTTTAGCCAAGTGGTTCACAAAAGGGTTCATTTCTCGTGGCTTCATTTGCTCACAATACCATCTGGTGGCCAAAGAGGGTAAAACAAGCAGATACATTACAGATGTGCCTGATGTGGTCTGTGATGCACTGTATTTTGCGCCAGTTAAGGCTAAGAAATAACGGTGAAAAAAAAATCAATATCCACATAGACTAATCTAGTTATATGAATATAATGTGTATTTGCTGGTGGTATATAATATAATTATTGTATAACATAACTGTGTAATTAATTTATTGGCTTGAAATTAATGGGGCCATCAAATGTGTGTAAATCAATTATTTGGTCATAATAGGCAGAAGGGGAAATATTATTATTCTAACTGGAAAGTGTCTGTGTTTAACTGGGCAGAGGGCAGTGAATGTGCTAGTGGATGGTTTATATAGCTGTCAAAATGTCGCGGCAAGATTCGAACCGCTTACTGAACCACTCAGGCGGAAGCGAGGCTTCAGACGTTATCTATGACGTCATTGGTCTAAAGCGATACAAGCCTCGATACGCGCTTCACTGATATGGAAGGCCGTTTTATCCAAAATGTCTTTAGACGTAACGTGTACAGACGATATAACGCGTGGACGCGTTTTTGCGCCTAAAGACGTAATTTCGTCTACAGACGTATTGGTTTTAGCCAATGGAAAGTCACAAAACGGAAAGATTTGCATAAAATTGATTAAGCATATAGTCGTGACGTCATCATTAGCGTAACCACGTGTCATTCATGAATTATACATATAAACGTGATGCTCCCTCATGCGTGGCACTGCATATGGTCCTAGTAATGAATACGTCAGCGTATACGTGATTTTACGACAGGGGAGAAGAGGGAATTTCAAAATACAAGCGGTACAGACAGACCATCGAAAGCATGGCTTTGCGAAATTTTCTTAACAACTGCCGACGCGTTTTTCAAGAATGTGTGCATTTGTAAAATTATATGTATTATGCCGTCAACCCAATGGGCAACATGGGCTGCAGCCGAGAGTCCCGAACACTAGGGGATCCCGAGAGAGTTCTCATTTGCATTTTAACATTACACATAACACATATTTGTCCAGTATTATGCATATCCGAATCACTACGGACAGTACATGAAGATTAAAATCATGTTAAAAACACGAAAAATGTCAGAAAACCAGTAAACGAGGAAGCTGCGTTTTTTATTTTTTGTATGAAGCATAAATGATGTTTCATTAACAAAGTTCGGGAGAAGCCGGAGCACATAATCATCTCGGCTGGTTCCCTATCAGCAATCCTATCAGCTCAAGCGAGAGTCCTTATAAATAAGACCAGAAATCTCACCTGCGCCTTCTCTACAAGTAATTCAACACCCCTCCACCTCCCCGTCTCATCTCCCCGTTTCCGAGCTCGGTGCACTCGCACTTCCTGTAGCTCAGTGGTAAGAGCATTGCGTTAACAACGCAAGGTTGTGGGTTCGATCCCAGGGATTGCACATATGTATAGGATAAAGCAATGTAAGTCGCGTTGGATAAAAGCGTCTGCCAAATGCATAAATGTAATAACGTTGATTATATTTTAATGCTTTAATAAACGCGGCCATAAGCTACATGCTTTGCGCTGTAAATACGCCGCTTGAGCATTCAGTGTCCAAGCACAATAAACGTGTGAACTATATAAGTAATTGTAAGTTACTGGAATAAACTTTTTTAATGCATGGCAACAGCAAGTGGCTTTGTGTGACCCTCCGACCCAAAGTTTGAGATCCTTTGATATGACCATACTGCCAGTTAGTGTAGCTGGTTGATACATTTGGGCATGAGATTGCGGGTTCTCACACTCATTTCAAAATTAAATAATATCGATGGTTGGATTTAGTTTGCAATTTGGTTTATTTTTATCCTATGAGTCCTAATAAATGCAACTTCAACTATTTCTAAAGTGCTTATTTTATAAAGAAAGCCGCTACCTCACATAACGCAGTAAAGCAGTACTTGTATAGAGTGAATAATTGATTGTCGAACATCAATATTTATTCAGCACCACCACCATGGAAAGCACCTGGTAACGTGGGGCGTAAGAAAGTAACCTCTTATGGGTATAGTTGAGGAAGTAGGCTATACGCCTAGAAAAGGATTAACTTGAGTTAAGGTGTAACTTCAGAGTCTTCATAGTTAAGAGACAACATTATCGGGAAACGCAGCCCTGTTATATTTAACATTTTATTTTTGGATCACAGCACAGGATATTGGTAGTTGACGAATAAATTGGTTAGTTTTACATTATTTTATATAATTAATATTTATGTTTATCATATAAAATAACATAACAGGGATTTTATCATATAAAATAGCATAAGAGAGATTTATCTTCGTTGTTGGGTTTTTTCCTACATTTTTGCTGTCACACCATAGGACAAATTTGCATATTAATCATTTAATGATTATTGATTTAATCATTAAATTAAGCGTATCATTGCCATGTTTTAATAAAATAAGTATAACAGCCAACAGAAAAGAGTAGCAAAGATAAAATATCAGTAGGGTCTGCATTGCTGGATGTGACTCTTATTTTGACAACGGAGCCGCTAAGGTTTACGCGTCTACACGCAATTACGCGTCCACGCGTCTAACGTCTGTAGACGAAATTACGTCTTTAGGCGCAATAACGCGTCCACGCGTGTAACGTCTGTACACGTTACGTCTAAAGACATTTTTGATAAAACGGCCTTCCATACACTGAAAGCTTCCAGGATTTCTCGACACACGCTCCGAAGCGTCGACTCAGAACGTAACATCACTACTGAACAGAGTAGACACAGAGAGAGGCGGTGCTGCGCGGGGAAAGCAAAAACTCGCTCTCGCGGGGCAGTAGAAGTGAAGCAGAATGTTTCGATAAGTCGCCAAGGCTTATTCAGTGAGTAGCTAGATTTAGTCGCTTTTTGAAAAATAGATCGCTAAAGGGGTTTGAAAAGTCGCTAAATCTAGCGACAAAGTCGCCAAGTTGGCAACACTAAACCACGCGATATTAAAGAGACAGCTCGCACAATGGCTCCAAGTAAAGTCGTTTACAAATGTGCCTGCTGCAGCTCGCAACAATTTGAATAAATGTATTTTGCAGTATTAAACATAGACATATATACAGTCGTGGCCAAAAGTTTTGAGAATGACACAAATATTAATTTTCACAAGTCTGCTGCCTCAGTTTTTGTGATGGCGAATTGCATATAATCCATGAATGTTATGAAGAGTGATCAGATGAATTGAATTTTATTGTTAAGTACCTCTTTGCCATGAAAATGAACTTAGTCCAAAATAACATGTACATTCCATTTCAACCCTGCCACAAAAAGATCAGCTGACTCTCTGGTTAACACAGGTGAGAGTGTTGACAGGACAAGGCTGGAGATCACTCTGTAATGCTGATTGAATTAGAATAACAGACTGGAAGCTTTAAAAGGAGGGTAGTGGTGCTGGAAATCATTGTTCTTCCTCTGTTAACCATGGTTACCTGCAACGAAACATGTGCAGTCATCATTGCTTTGCACAAAAAGTGATTCACAGGCAAGACTATTGCTGCTAGTAGATTGCACCTACATCAACCATTTATTTGATCATCAGAAACTTCAAGGAGAGAGGTTCAATTGTTGTGAAGAAGGCTACAGGGCGCCCAAAAAAGTTCAGCAAGCGCCAGGATCGTCTTCTACAGTTGATTCAGCTGCGAGATCGGGGCACCACCAGTGCAGAGCTTGCTCAGGAATGGCAGCAGGCAGGTGTGAGTGCATCTGCATGCACAGTGAGGCGAAGACTTTTTGAGGATGGCCTGGTGTCAAGAAGGGCAGCAAAGAAGCCACTTCTCTCTAGGAAAACATCGAGGACAGACTGATATTCAGGGATTGGACTTCTGTGGACTGGGGTAAAGTCATTTTCTCTGATGAATCCCCTTTCCGATTGTTTGGGGCATCCGGAAAAAAGATTGTCCGGAGAAGAAAAGGTGAGCGCTACAATCAGTCCTGTGTCATGCCAACAGTAAAGCATCCTGAGACCATTCATATGTTGGGTTGCTTCTCAGCCAAGGGAGTGGGCTCACTCACAATTTTGCCTAAGAACACAGCCATAAACAAAGAATGGTACAAAAACATCCTCAGAGAGCAACTTCTCCCAACCATCCAAGAACAGTTTGGTGATGAACAATGCCTTTTCCAGCATGATGGAGCACCTTGCCATAAGGCAAAAGTAATAACTAAGTGGTTCGGGGACCAAAACATCAACATTTTGGGTCCATGGCCAGAAACTCCCCAGACCTTAATCCCATTGAGAATTTGTGGTCAATCCTCAAGCAAAGCAAAAACCTACAAATTCTGGCAAACTCCAATCATTGATTATGCAAGAATGGGCTGCCCGTCAGTGAGGATGTGGCCCAGAAGTTGATTGACAGCATGCCCGGGCGAACTGCAGAGGTCTTGAAAAAGACACTGCAAATATTGAGTCTTTGCGTAAACTTAATGTAGACTTTTATGTAATTGTCAATAAAATATTTATTAGATATTATTTATTATGATGATCTTGCTTGGTCTATAAACACCATGCACTGTGCTGTGTTTTACCTTTCTGTGTTTTTCTTATTTGCTCCTGTAAAGCTGCTTTGGAACAATGCACATTGTGAAAAGCGCTATATAAATAAAATTGAATTGAATTGAATTGAATAAAAGCCTTTGACACTTATAAAAATGCTTGTAATTATACTTCAGTATACCATAGTAACATCTGACAAAAACATATAAAAATTACTGAAGCAGTAGACTTGGTGAAAATTAATATTTGTGTCATTCTCAAAACTTTTGGCCACGACTGTGTGTATATATATATATATATATACATCTCTCTCTAGACGCAGCATTGTCCGCTGGATCGTACGTCAACGCAGCCGCCATATTGGTGAGGGCAAAAGCCGACTACAAAGACATACGAGTGAATGGTGGAGCTGCAGTTATCTGGATAAAAGCACAACATCGTTTTCATTTCTCAACTAATTTCACTACTTTTCTATTAACGTGGAGTACAGGAACGTTTTGGCTCCAGTTAAAGATGGTTAGACTTAAACGTATTTATTGTCATAAGGAACTGTTAAAACTCAGGCTTGTCAAGCAATTCGCCTATTTCACAAAATGGCGACAGAGACCGGAAATAGGAAAAACTTTTTCCAGCCCTACTGCTGTCATAGCCATTCATTCATTCAGCTTGTTTTCTCACAGGCATTCATTTTATTTACCAAAAACAAAAGTAGCATATGTTGTCCGATTTGTCCGAAAACAAACATTACAAAAACATTGTTTTTTGAGCGATTTGTTTATTATCAAGGTCTGATATATGTTAGACAAATCAATATAAAGGGAGCGCTACATCCCTAACTTCTTTTGGTCTCCGCAACTGTTCTGTGTAGTGAATGGAGCTAGAGCATTGATCGGACAAGCGTTTACCCTACTTCCGGTTTGTACACATCACGCTGTGAAATAGGTCTATTGTGAACACATCACTAATGTGAAATAATTTAAGGTAGATTAAATGCGCATGATCAGAACACAGCTCATTCACTTTAAAATCATGGGAAAAATCAAAACAATTCGTCTTTACTATATGACTATAAACTGCTATTTCATACTTACAATGCACGGCAGTGTTATTTGTTTTACTATATCACATACATCATGTTTTACTGTAACGGGTTTACCGGATAAATAAAAGAATATCTTTTTATCGTCTAAAATTACTACAGAAAAAGCCATTTCCACAGTGAAAAACATTTGATTTTATATAACACGTAAATTAAACTATATTACCTTGGGTGTTTTGTTCGATGATTCAAATAAATCTCAGAAACAATCTATAGGCTACATGTCTGTTTCATTCTCGACTACTGCAACGTGGTTATTTATTCTGTTGCTTGTCTTGTCTACAACATATCACTGAACATGGTGCCATCTAGTGGATTCTCACAAATAACAGGCACAAATAATGGATTTCACATTTCCTTATGACAACCATTAATTTTAAAGTAGCTATAATCGAGACACGAACCCAGCAAACACAGAACGTTCCACTAACGTTAGTTTTTGGTTCCCTTTTGGCTATTTTTTTGAGAACCAAAAAATAACGTTCTAAGAACGTTCTTTTACGGTTTTATTTTTTGCAACCAGAAAGTAACGTTCCCAGAACGTTGCAGGCTGGGTTTTTTTAAATAACCAGAAAATAACGTTCTGGGAACCAAAAACTAACGTTAAGGGAACGTTCTGGGAACCAAAAACTAACGTTAGGGGAACGTTCTGGGAACCAAAAATTGTTTGCTGGGAAGCAACTAGAGACATGATAAAGTTGTAGGCTACTCTATACGTATATCGTAAACCATTGAAATAAGAAATGTAAACGTGATTGTGCTTTTAATGCCGAAAAAGCTGAGCGCAGTGGAGTCGAAAAGCGGAGTAGCCAATGAACGGACCGCCCACTATATATGATAAATATTCCCAACCAGTTATTACAGAAACAGTTTAACAAAGTATTGTTTTGTCATCTCTGTCCCCACCACTTTTCAAAACAAAGTTACGCCACTGCTCACCACATTAACTCAACTCAACTCAACTAAACTTTATTTATATAGCGCTTTTACAATTTTCATTGTTACAAAGCAGCTGTACATGAGACATATTGACTATAAGCTAAATAATTAAAGTTGTACCTGCAGAAACAAGAAAAGGTTGAAAACACAGAAGACAGACATACCCACATACAAAACACTCCACACACACAATATGCACACGTACTAACACACATAGACATAGAGACACACACACACGGTTAATCATGGTATTTGTCAAACTATGGACAAATTCAACCTTTTTACTGTAATAAAACTTTCCTTGGTTAATTAAGGGAAGAATTGTAAAAATGTTGTTGACATATTAACAATGTCTTACACTTGTCATTGCATGTTTATTTTGTTCAGTCACCGGGAAAACAACGAGGCAGAAAAGGAATACTAAATCGCCTGAGTCAGGCTGTGGAAGGGATGAGAAAGGAAAGTCACAAGGTATGTGTTTGGGGTATCTGTGTATTTGAGGGGGCTTAAAATTAGTTACATTCACAAACTGTTCTAGAAGCAAGATTATGAGATCATGAGAACATAGATTTAAAAAGTTACTTTAAAAGTATATATTTATAGATAAACCTAATGGATTATGTATAAATATGTCTGACTCTGAAGTATTCATTTAATACCCTCAGGATGTGGATGACTTCTTTCAAAAACAGAGACATAAAAACACAAATCTTGCAGCTTTGTCAAAGGTTGCTACAGAGGTACTCTGCTCAAGCAATATTTAATCTTTTTTAATGTGTATGTTGCTAGTAAATTGTCATGTAATCAAGAGCATTTTGTTTGTCCTTAGAAAATACTTGACGTTGTGTTGACTGAGCAAAGTAAGTCATTGCATAGTTACATTTACATGATCAGTACACATTGAATATATAGTCTATCAATGTGTTTGTGTGTTTACAGAACTCGCTTTGGCTTGTGGCCATTTTTCCACATGTCTTCATCTCTGTGTAAATCAGGATGATGAAGCTGCTGTTGCTTTCTCCAAGTTAGAATTTAGTTCTTAAATTTACCCTGTGTTTCTGCCTACAGTGGCAAGCTGTGGTTTATCCAGTTATTTTTTGTGATTTCTTTAGGATTTGCTTGAAGCTGTCAGATATTGTTGAAGCCGTAAAGGTAAGGCCACTTTACAAGATTCCATGAACCCTATAATTTGTATAATATTTTTAATTTAATGTTTTTTATTTGGTTTTGTTTCTGTAGAGAAATTTTGAAAAAGTTGCCAATAACAACATCGCCACTCTTGGTTTGGGCCTGGACTTAGAGGCTCGCTATGAGGAAGCAGAGAAAGTATGTTTTTTGCAAACCCATTTCTAGTTTTATTTTGCTGTGCAGCCACACTTTCCAAAAGATTGGAAGTATGAAATTACACAAATTACGGCCTACATTGCAGCTCTGCCGACTCATGGCATTTTTCTGCCAATCTTATGAGGCCCTGGAATGCTACTGTATGTCTGCTATAGCAAACTTTAAACTTTACCATGAGAGGGACCAACGAATATGATGAAACTTTTGTGAGGACCCTCTTCCTAAAATACATATTCATCTCTATATATTTTTTGTATAAAGAAACATTTAAGATGTGTAGAATAAATAATAACTTTAAATAATAACTGTGATATTGTAAAGACAACATATTAAATAATTGACTAAAATGAAAGTATTGCTCAATGTATAAATCTGAACAGAGACATTTTCAATTAAAATGTATTTGTACTGTAGCAATTTTCATTACATCTTTGCAAAGACTACTTTACAAAGAACATTGAGTGAAATAAAGGAAACTGTAGTGAGAAAAACTCACTATGAAGATAAAAAAACATTCCTGAAAAGTATGCAAGTAGCAAAAAAGAAGACATAAACACTTATACATATGAACACTTCTAAATGAAACAGTAATAATGTTCAGTAGACTTTTAAAGATTTTTCTTTGTCCTGTAATAAATTTCTCTTGAGATTTTATGGGGACCCCTAGAATCTTCTGGAGGTTCCCCGGATCCCAGTTTAAAAAATCCTTGTGCTATAGAACAGTAATGAAGTTTGAGTTTGCATGTAATCTGTGACACATTTTTCATTTTAAGGATCTATTAAACTGATTAAATATAATGAATCATTAAAATGATAGTACATTAATTGTCTTATGTTGTTGCAGGAAATGCTTTTCAGAAGAACTTGTAAATTGATCGAGCTGGAAACAGTTAAGAAGAACACAGAAAAAACCAAGGCCAATAAAAGAGATGTGGTATGTTCTTTCTTTCTTTCCCTCCACATTACATCTCTACAAGCTGTTTTGGATAGTTTACATTTATTTATATGCTTTTATCTAGAGCGACTTGCAGATGAGAGAGTATTTAACATTTTGTGTAAAGAGTCAACAATAAGTATTCTACTTCACAGCTATGTTTACAAGTAGGTAAATATCTTACCGTGAGTTACAGTGAGCTACAGCACACTGTAAAACTTTGCTGTAATTTTGCAGCAGGTTTGCCAGTAACTTACTGTAGATTTAATTTACAATTTTGTTTTAAACATAAACTTACCTAGTTCTTATATTTTCTTTCATAAAACAAGACTAAATATCTTAGGTCACTTTTGTTATGTAAATATCGTAATTTAAGAAGTTTTAAAGTTTTTCATTTTTTCCAGTGTTGCTGTGCTAATGAGACCAATGCTAATGCTAATTTTGAAGTGTTTCAATTTTGATTTAAGTAAAGTTTAACTCAAATTGAAAACAGTACTAATAGGAAAGTAGTAGTTATGTAAGTTACTGGCAAACCTGCTGAAAAACTACGGCAAAGTTTTACAGTGTAATGATATTCTAGGGAATTTAGTTTATAGCAGCAGTTTGGGCAGGGCCCTTTTCCAACATAACAATGCCTGTGTTTAAGTCAAGGTTCGACTTGTTTACATCTCTGTGTTTATATATAGAAATTTCATGGTTAATCAATAACTGCAGAACATACAGTGTGTGTTTTCAGTTAAGTCTACAGAGCACAGATAATGGCACACCGAAAGAGTCTAATGCAACTTATTACAGTTGGCAAAAAGAACAGACAGATGGATAGACAGTTGTGAAAGTGAAGGGAAAGTGGAGAAAAAGTCAGTGATTAAATCTCCACAATGAACGATTGTGCTACACTCCCACCCCGCTGCCCATGACCTCTCTCTTCTGCATTTCTTGGCACAAAAATGTTAAATGTGTGGTTTAACAAAGTACAGAGGGTGACGCAACAAAGTTCAAATGGAAATTGTCATGTTTTCTGTGTAGATGGAGGAGATTCAGAAAGCTACTGAGAAAGAATTCTCCCTCATCTCATCTGTGGCTAAACAGGAGGTAAGTTTCTGGCTGATTTTAAGACCACTTTTATATTTTATAGGCTATTTTTTTTCAAATTTTTATGCTGATTGAGTATTTATTTTGAGAGAATATAGGGCAAATTGTCTAATTATAGAGCTATTTTGTGGCAGATTGAGCGCTTCCATAGCTCCAGAGTGACTGTGCTGAGGAGCTTCCTTGTTGGATGGTGTGAAAAACAGCTTGACACAGCAAAGGAGTGTGCCAAACTCTACTCTCAGTATTTGGACACTTGCAAAAACCTGTTTTCAGAATAAAGAGGAAGAAACGTTAACTGGCAGAAAATCTTATTGCCGGTAATGTAATTCAATTGTTACAAAACAATATCAAAACAAGCTAAAGTTATCAATTATGTTTACAAATCATTATTCTATATAATTTTAAAATACTTGAAGTATATAATTAGCTCCACGCAACTTTGCAATTATTTAAATTACTGATTTAAAATGATCCAGGTTTATATGTCATTCCCGTAAAAATGAATAAGCATTAAACACTGAAAAGTTAACTTTAATCCCAATGTAACCTCAAGGTCTGTAGGCCACCCGGTTAAACTAGTCAGGTGTGAATTTTCTTTTATGTAAGCTTGCAATGAATTAAATTAAAAGTGTTTGCATATTCGGTGTTACTTGGCTTTTTATTGCTGGAAAAGTGTGTGTGTGGTATTCTGAAAATATCAAACTATTGAGTGAAATGTCAAAATTGTACTATAAATACATACAAAAAATACACTGACAATAAAGTAATCTTACACAAGCATAATTACTGTAATGATGTAAAAATGTATAATGCTGCTAAATTACAGTAGGTCGGCCTCACCTTTTTGAACTATATCTTTACAACTAAAGGCAGATATATTTATGTATATTTAGATATATTTCAAAATATATTGATAAAAACTAAGTTGGTTATTTTATTTTATAACTTTTTATTTTCAGTCTTTAATCATTTCACAGCAAGTTGAAGTACAGTACGAATGTCTGTACGAATGTCTGACAAATTATTAAATGTAAATGTAAATAAATGTGAAAAGGAATACAGAACTGCACTCCATTCTAGGAGCCCCATTCAATATGGCATAATCTCTTAAAAGGGTTTACCCACAGGAGTGAGAACTATGAAGGGATGAACGGTGTAGGGAACCAAAAACATCATCAACTATTGAACTGTAAGACTGCACAATATTTCTTTAGCTTCTTCAAGGGATAAGTCATCACTTCGTGAAAGGTTGATGTCAGCAGTTTCACAACAAGTGAGACATTCTATTAGCTTTTCTTTAGGGAAATGTAGGACCCCATTAAAATAAAACGCTAGGGTAATGTGATCCCACACATAGAACTGGTTTATAACAGGTTCAGTTACTGCTATTTTGTTCTCTTCATTTAGTAACAACTGGAATTGAAGGTTATTACAAATGGCTTGTGCTTTCCAGATAATTGTATCCTCCTTATAATCAACAAATAAACTGGATTCAATCTCTCGGAAATTCTTAAACTTCTCATTGACTTCTGGGCTGTGTATAAGAACAACATACATGATCTCTTGTCTGTAAAATATGGTCTTAAATTCCCTGAGAACTGGATTTTGCCCTCCACACATCTCATTCCTGTATCGTTCCATCAGTTCAGTCAGGGGAAACGTGAAGCGAAAGTTACCATAGCGTGATTTCTCATTGTCGAATGCAGGTGATGTTGTGAATTTATTCAGGAACGGCTTCTGCCTTTCTCTTTGCTCTTGGGTTCTGTTTGGAAGTGTGTCCTCTAGATAACGTTGTTCAGCAGCTCTTATACTCTTATCGACGATCTTCAGACTCCACCACGAAAACGTATAATTTCTTCTTCCACAACCCTGGAAACCCCCTGAGTCTAAGATTTCCCGAAGACTGTCTTCGTCAGTGACATGAGTCACCTCAGAGATGTGAATCTCAACAGGGGTTGGATAGTTTGGGATTATTTTAGACAGGTATTCACAGATCTTTAGTTTATAATTTATATGTTTTTTGGCAAAATCGTTGCATATTTTAGATGCATTTTTCTCAATCTTAATTCTCAGATCTTCAATGCCAATGTGTCCATCATGACTGACGTTAGTCCGACCACGTGAATTCCTTCCCACACAAAAGACAGTCTGTAAAGATAAGTTGGTATGGTTCATTTAGAACAGCCTGTAACCACATTTATTTAGATGTAGTCTGTGTAATGTTTATAAAAACATCTTTAAGCAATAAACAACAATAATATCAATTTTACAGCAAAATTTGTATCCACTATTTTATCAACTCTGTGCACAGTAGTTTGTTTTCTTTTCTCAATCTGAAAAGAAGAGCAGGAATGATCTTTTCATATGAGTAGGGTTGCCATAAAAAAATAAAAACACCTACATTTCGAAAAATAATTATTGACACATATGATCTTTCATCTGCCCATCCCACTTAAAAGTTTGTCAGACAGTTAAACTGGCAGCCCCATGTACATTTTACTTGTCAAATGATAACAAAAACTTACTTTATAAGGTAATTTTCGTATTTCTATTACTAGTATTTTAATTAGACTATTTAACCATACAGTACCAAATAATCACACAATATTATAAAATGAAAACAGACATTCAGAGCAACCAAAATAACACATAAACTAAAGAAAATAGCGTTCACATGAGCATTTTAACATTTTATATGTACTAATCTGTTTTAATTGCGTTGGCGCTGTTATGTGAAATGTTGAGAATTGCTTACGTCAGGCTGATCTGCGTTTGCCATTTCACGACCTTTGAGCTTCCAAGCAATCCCGCTTAGTGAAAAAGTAAAGCCAATGAAATGCGTTTCTTATTCTGTACTGCCACGTGTGTATGGGCAGGGCTTTAATTTCAGAAACCAAAGATAGCTAATCCAAATGAAACGAAACTAAATATATAAATAAATAAAAACTTTTTGATACATTTTAATGAATCTAATACTAACATTAAAAATTAATGTTATGAATTATTTGTACAATATTCCTACACTGTTAATAGTTTTTCTTCAACCTGCATTAGACATTAGCTCAGCTTATATTTTTGATAGCAATAGCTATTAGATTCTGTAATGCTTTCTGACTCCATTATTTTTATTATCCTCATAAACACTGAAAAAACACTAAACTGGGCAAGACGAAAGTGTGTAAAAGCTATCGACATATACAGTAATTTATTATAAACATTAGAGACAATATTGCTCCAGAATTCTTTTTTTTTCTTTCCCCCTTCTGACAATAAAAACCTGCAATAATTTGTAAAGCAGAGTTGAAAACATAATCTGTAATTTGATTTAAATGGGACAAAAAGTAATATAACATCAATGTAATATAAAATTGGCTCTAACAAGTGTGCACAGGTTCCTCTGCAATAGACATGGGCAACAAGTTAATATCATTCAGAAAAGCTAAAATTTATTGGTATGACATTCTCTTTGAGTACATCCCAGCACCATAACATTTACAATCAACATAGGGATAACATTTCTGTATTCAAGAAGACCATGAATGGAACAATAAAGATTATTGAGTAGCTTAGTGCTGGTAACATTCAGCATTTCTCAACATTCAAAAGCAAATTACATATTGACCTTCTCCTGTTACCTGAAGGCAGTTTTTATTAAATGTGACTAAAATGACCACAGAAAACAGATTTACAGAAAATTTGTCTTATAAGAAATGTAACCCATTCATATATGAACATCATGTGTCGTGCATCTTGTGCACATCTGTTCAGCTATTTTATTCAAATTTATATATATAAAAAAGAAAGTTCTTAAAATAATTGCATTCCTATAATATATAATAATTCTAAATATACAATAATATAGTATTATAATAATATAACTATATAATAATTTCAAAATATAAAATCATATCAGTAAATATCTACACAAAGTGCAACTGTAAATAAAGTTTAACTTTACTGAGGTTAAAAGGTTAAACCACATTTTACCTCTTTCAGTGCAGAAACCATGTGGGGAGGTGCGGGGAGGTAGTCTAAAGGAGATGGCTTAACACTGGGGCCACTGGCCGGAAAGGACCTTAAAATAAAAGCCTGAACAATCCAGTTTACCATCAGAGCTCTTTGTCCTTGGTGCCCCCAAGACTTACGCTTCCTGGTCTATATTCGGTTTTTACTGATTGAAAAACACCCATGACAAAGAAACCTCAAGTTCATATTTATCCATCAGTGTACCTGGTGACCTTACTACATAAAAGCCATTTATTGCTCAATATTAACAAGTTTCAATACAACACACTCATAAAAATAGTATACAGTATTTACTAGATAAGGACTGATTTGGTTCATGGGCATGTTGGTCTAATATAACTGACGGCTATTTATACCAAACTGAGGTTATTATTCATCAGCCGATTAGCCTGAACACACATACTCATTGTTTGTTGTTTGATGGTGAACAAAGCATACTTATACAGTAACATCTACAGCAAGTTTACAGCTAAAAGTGAAAACATTTAATCAGTTATACTTCGAATGAGAACGAGACGATTACCAAAAAATAGACTCGAAAAACTTTACAGCAAAGCACAGAGACATCAACATTTGCTAAAACTGAATGAAACATTAAAAATAACCTGGATTTGATTGGAGAGTGTGTTCTCCTCTATGCACAAACGTTCACACACATTAACACACTTGTACATCACACAACACTCACACAGCTATACATAAATCAGACTCGGATCTTTTACTGTACGGTACTACTTTTGTATGTGTGTGTGTGTGTGTGTGTGTGTGAGCGTGTGTGTAAAATAGTGGGAAAGAGTTAATAACATATGTATATTTTTAGCATATGAATGACAGAATTTTAAACAACCGATGCCAAGTACGTAACTTCTTCAATTTGTGGACGTACTTCACAGTATCTCCTGTGAAGACAGAACAACAGAACAACAAAACATCAACCATTACATCTCCAAACAAATAAACTTTATAGCACTGTAGTACCCTTGTCATCATAATGTATGATATGGCGACAGGTAATACAGAGGGGTAAGAAAGGAAATACAGGGAGATGGGACAACAAGCAACACATGAAATTTACGACAGAGAGAGTGTGCTTGCCTTTTTATGTGTACTTGAGCATGCTGTATCCTTGTGATTGGAATTGAGGGATTTCCATACAGTAGTTTTAGACATTTCATCAGATATGTTAATATCAGAGGGATCAGTCCTGGACAACAAGAAGACACAGGAGACAAGAGGAGCAACGAGGGGAAAAGCAGAGAGGTAAGTGTTAGAGTATCTGTAAATACACTATCAAAAACACATTGTAGTGTGTAAAACCAGGTGTATACGACACTCCGTGGTGCGCACCCCTGTGGTGCGGTTGGGCCCCAACTTTATGGGCATTAAAAGGCAATTATATTAAAGAAAACATTTACAGAGGAATTTCAATTGCAGGGAAAAAATAGTATCACGTGGCCAAATGTTCACCATTTCACATGCACAGTGAACTGAAAACGGACAAGACCCAAACTAAACATACAGGGGGTAGACAAAATAATGTGAACACTGGAAAAGTAGGTTATATCCATTTTTTAAATAAGGTGTTAGATGGACCACCGTTTGCATTTAATATAGCTTTAAAACTTCTCGCAATAAAAAAACAGTATACAGCTTTTAAATAGTCTCCCGTAGGATGTTGTACTGTTCGTCTATCACAGCATGTTCTAGAACTGTTACTTGGCTAAACTTGCCTCTGCAGTATTTGTAATTTAGACTACCATACCAAGCTCAACCACTAGATTTCAGTGTCCAATATGGTTTCTTTAAACGCGACTAATCTACAGAACCCATTCAACAAATTGCTTATTAAATCAAATTAACATACAACAAAATTTTACAAATCGTTTATTTAATACAATTATTATACAATAACATAATAATATAAATTAATATTTACATAAATGAAATAAAATATAAATAGTTATGTTATTAGACACCAGCCAGACCAATAAACAAACACAGGCCGGAAGTAAGCTGCAGTCCAGGCGAGCGTGTCCGATGAAACGGTGTATAATAACAAAAGATAACAGCTAATGTTTGCTTTTCACATTAGCCTAACAATTATTATAAACCCCATAAATGTGTTCATATTATTTTGTCCAAACAAGAAGAGGGTTAAATTAACAATTTCACTCTCGATACAAACACTCACATATGACATCACATCTCATGGGGTTTACCTGGGGTCTGGGGTTCTGGGTGAGTGTAGAGGTTTGCTCTCCATTTGGATCTGCACTGTATTTTTATCTTCTTTATCACTGTCACCAACCAACATCTCTTGTGACTCCTGCTACTCAAATAAAAACAACAAACAGTTACTGGATTTCTCTTATTTAATGAAACCAGTTTCAGAACTACTTTATTACACAATGGTGGTACCTCCTCTGCTTTTTTGGAATCATCATCCAACTTCTTCTTCTTACTCTCAGGCATCAGATCATCAAGGTAACTGAGCTCTCGCTTGGAGAAACAGAAATCCAGCAGTTTACGGATAAACACGAGTGCTAAAACCTGCAGAACAAACATATTTTAAGAGTCCATCACCTTGTGTGCCCAAGAAATCAGTCAAAGAGATTATACTGTGCATTAAAAGTAAGAATGGCGCCAAAATGTTTAAGAATAAGGACAGTATTCCTGACCCCTTGGTCACCAGTTTGACACATACACACAGAATACTCGCTTAGGGTCGTACCATCATAGGGAAGACGATCGCAGCAGGGGAGGTTTTAATGACCCAGAGCAGCACAAGGCAGGTAAGTTGGGTCAGAGTGAACAGGTGAACCTTCCTCAGAGGAACATGCCGTAGATAAATAAAGTCTGGCTGGTGTTTCGCCGGCATGCCAAACAACATCAGACGGTCAAAGAACTGAGAAAGAGATATTAGAGAAAGACTGATGAGTGAATGATGTGTGGGTGGGCATGTGTATTTTCAAAGGAAGTGTCAGGTGAAGTGTCTACCTGTATTCCTTTCAGAGATGATGCTCCCATGTACAGGAAAACACCATAGAGCACTGACATTGGAATGAACTGTGAAATGACAGGCATGAATGTCATGACATGTGTCCTATGGTGTGACATCGCAAATATTTAGAATACAAACTGTTAATAATAATATATGATTTTATTTTTTATATATTTATATAATATAAAATAGCATAAGAGAGATGTATCTTCATTGTTTTTATGACACCATAGAACACATTTAAGGTTTATTTGTCAACTACCCAATTACAGTTGCCTTAAGATAACTGGAAACTTAAAGTGATAGTTCACCCAAAAATGACAATTGTGTCATCATTTACTCACCCTCAGATTGATCCAAACCTGTATAAATGTATTAGTTCTGCTAAACACAAAGGAAGATATTTGGAAGAATGTCAGTAACCGAGCAGATTTTTGACTCCCATATAGTATCTGATCATTTTGTTTTCACAAAAAGTCAGCACACCACAGTTTCTAAAGTAATGTGGAAAATTATGCATTACATGTTCTTTCCAAAAGTACCATTTGAGCCATGTGGGTCTTCATCAGACCAAGTGTCGTCAATTTACCTAAGGCCAAGGTACGGCAGACTCTCGTGACGTCATCTTACTACTGTACCTCGTCACGGCGGTCTCACATATATTTATTTATTCCTGACCATATCATACATGCTGCTACTGCAGCAGCCATCCTCAAATATCATCAAGCACAACACGCTTTAAATAATCTATTGATGAAAACCTCATATACTAGCTTAAAAACATATGGAAGCAGTATGATCTGATATCTGATGTGAAAATTTAGAAGAGTCAGTCGAAACTATTTGTCACACGTCTTTCTTACTACACCACTGGCTGAAGCTGCTGATAAAGCGGTGTTGATTTTACACTCTTTTTTTGTGGGGAGAAACCACCAGTATAAACATACTTTACTTACTGCAGTTTATTCTTTTGTAATCTCTTTCTCCTCTCCTCCTTCTCTTCTCCTCTTTCGCCCCACTGACTGACACTGAAGTCACCAGACTTCTCTCCAGCCACTCCACCACCTGTCCTCTTGACCCAATCCCCTCCCATCTCCTTCAGGCCATATCCAGCACACTCACACCTGCACTCACACACATCATCAACACCTCCCTGCTCACCGGCACTTTTCCATCCACATTCAAACAGGCCCAGGACCACGCCCCTACTTAAGAAACCCACATTGGACCCCTCTACTACCGACAGTAACAGACCTGTCTCTCTCCTCCCATTTATTGCAAAAACACCTGAAAGGGCAGTTTTTAACCAGGCGTCTTCCTTCCTATCCCAGAATAAACTACTGGATGACAAGCAGTCTGGCTTAAAAACAAACCGCTCCACTGAGACTGCACTGCTATCGGTCACAAAAGCACTGCAGCTAGCCAAGGCGGAATCTAAATCCTTGGTCCTGATTCTGCTAGACTTATCTGCAGCGTTTGACACTGTCAATCACCAGATACTGCTAGCAACCCTGTCATCTCTAGGAATCTCAGGCACTCCTCTTGCTTGTTGAAACCTCTCCAGCAGATCCTTCAGGGTGTCATGTAGGGGCTCGCTGTCCACTGATCACCACATGATCACCCTCGGTGCTTGGACCGCTGCTTTTTTCCATCTACACGACATCCTTGGGACCCATCATACGGGCACACAGCTTCTCGTATCACTGTTATGCTGACGACACCCAGATCTACATCTCGTTTCACCCAGACAATACCACTGTAGCAGCTCGCATTACAGCCTGCCTAGAAGACATCTCAGCTTGGATGAAAGAGCATTACCTCCAGCTGAACCCTGCCAAGACAGAACTACTCATGTTTCCGGCACACCCCATGGTGCAACATGATCTCCAACTTGGCAATACCAAAATCACTCCTTACAAAACAGCCAGGAACCTAGGAGTCATATTTGATGAACAGCTGTCCTTCAATGATCACATTGCAAAGACAACGTGGTCATGCCGATATGCCTTATTCAACATTAGAAAGGTTACACCCTATCTCACTGAGCATGTGGCACGACTCCTTGTCCAGGCCCTGGTAATCTCAAGGTTGGACTACTGCAATTCTCTCCTTGCTGGTCTTCCTGCAAAGGCTATCAAACCACTCCAGCTGGTTCAGAATGCAGCAGCATGCCTCGTCTCCCAACAGCCCAAAAGAGCTCATTCGCGCTTGGTGTGAACCCAGTGTTACAACCGATCTGACGCGAAACCGCTCCGAATAAGAGGCCAATCGGTCCGGTGTCAGGTGTCGTAAACAGATGAGTGATTTAACAAAGATTGCTGTTTGCACATGCACACTTTCACACACCAGAAGGCCTTGGTTACACTTGAGTTATGATCGATCCATATGTTGAACTGATGAGGTGAAACGGATGCCATTACTGTTTATTGCTAAGAGCTTGAGCGTGGTGCTTCAATGAAAATAGGCTTGTTCGACTTTATGCGGCGGTGCGCAGAACCACCTGGCATATGACATCAAAGTACTGCAAGAGCAATTCAAAAGCAAACAGAGCAGTCAACTGTCTCTCGCGGTGCTGCCAACCGCTCTAAATGACGCTGCATGACGGGTATGTTTGAGTCAGAAATGAGCAGAAGCTGCGCAATAGGCTATATTAAATATGATTTGGTTTACATGAACCTTCCCTGCAAGGTGAGTGAACATGATTTATGAACACAAGTAACCAGTAAATTTGGCAATTGATTTGACTGCAATAGCCAACTCGATTGATCTTTATCTGCATCTTGTGTGTGTTAATTTCAAACCCTGAATGCAAGATAATAACTCAAAACATTTGCGGAACCCCTGCAATTAAGTCCACGTACCCCCGGTTGAGAAACACTGGTTTAGATGCTATTGACATCACTATGGTGCTATATTTTTTCTTGTCTTGTGGTGTGGTCATGTGATGCATTTCTGCTGTATAAGGGCTTACTTGTGAATGTGTGTATTGTTTGATGAAGAGCCACATGGCTGGAAACATTACTTTCGGTGAAAAACTATTACAAAAAAATAATTTACTACTTAGGAACTGTGACGCAGTATCAAACTTTTTTTTGTTGAGTACCCTCATTAAGCTTTTTCCATGCTATATCTGTTTACTCTTTGTTAATGTTATAGGGGCAGTTGTGGCCTAATGTTTAGAGAGTCGGACTCGTGACCAGAAGGTTGCTGGTTCGATTCTCAGGGCTGGCGGGTAACGACTGAGATGCCCTTGAGCAAGGCACCTTACCCCTACTTGCTCCCCGGGTGCTGCAGTGATAGCTCCCCACTGCTCCGGGTGTACGTGTGTTCACGACTTGCTGTGCGTGTGTTCACTACTCTCTGGATCGGTTAAATGCAGAGGTCACATTTCGGGTATGGGTCACCATACCTGACAAATAGGTCACTTTCATGTTTTACGCTATAAACCCAGTCAGCTTGTTTTGTGCAATTTTGTATTTGATTTTTTTCTTTCTTTTTTTAACCATTTGGTTTGATATTTGGTAATTGATGGCAGTTTATATAATCCAAACAGAAAATATGTTTTTTACTTCATTTTTACCAAACAGCATTTTTAGAGCATTATAGTACTGTTTGTTAATGATTTAAAATAATGTAAAAAAATGTAAAGTACAGTATATAGGTTTAGAATCTGGTTGGTCCGTAAAAATTAAACCCTTAATCTAATCCAAGGACTGATGCAAAACTGCCAGAAGTGTGGTGCGGTAGCTCCCCCTGTTGGCATTGCGGCCAACCCTGAATTGTTGTCAAAACAGTTAACGCAAAATAAATAACCGGAATTCATTCACGCTTGAAAAAGTCTGGATAGTTTACCCCAAAATTGTAATTCTCTCTTTATCAAGTCATTCGAAATCTTTCTGACTTTCTTTTTCTAAATACCAGAGAATATGTTTTGATGAACGCTGATCACCAAACATCATTGGTCCTCATTGACTTCCTTTGTGTGGACACACAACTATTAAGACATTCCTCAAAATATCTCCTTTCCTGTTCCACAAAGTCATATACATGTTTTAAATGACATGATTGTGAATAAATGATAACATCATTTTTATTTTTGGATGTTTTTAAGTGTGCCTCAAGTATAAAAAATATCACTTGGTTACTATATGTAATAAATGACTTAAGATGTGAGTTTACCTGTAATACTCCAGTCATAAAGACAGAACAACCCATCAGAAGAAAAATGACCAAACCAGTCAGTCTCTGCTCTCTAATACCCAGAAATCTAGGCTGCTCTCCAGGGGCGGAGCTTTCCGACTCCAGCTTCAGGCTGTTGACATGGGATATCGACAATACAGTTGCTGCAACAAACCAAGGCAACCCCATAATGGAACAAACAGCCAACATCACTCCAACCATCAGAAGGTCCAAATGGTACCCACAGCCTTTCTGTGTCGATAGAGTAAACATTGTTTTTAAGATCAGCATATATACGCATCTTCCGTAAAAGGTACACTAAACGCTTAGCATCCATACCTGTAGTTTGTGTTCTTTGCGGTTTATTATGACTGCAGTGATCTGTTGGTCCATGAAAATGAGGATGGTGCAGAGAAGAGCTGGTATTGAAGCTACCAGAGCCGTCCACCATGGGTTTCGCCCAATAGGGTTTATCAGCCAGCCACGGTCATCGCGTGTCGGCTGCAAAACATAACATCAATCGAATTCGAAAGAAACCCCATAAGATAACTGCATTTACCAAATATAGCAGAACATAATACAAATTTTCAATAAAAGGACAATGTGAAGTTAAATTTGCTTCATCAAACATTGAATTTAACTGTATGTGCTGTGCTGGACCCCTAAAAACAAATAATGTGTTTGTGTTCAAATGTTTTATTGATTCATACCTTAAATTTACTTGGCACTCGTAATTTTTGCGAGGGAACTCCAATGATGTAATCAATCAGGACCATGAGAACAATGGTGAGGAACACGGCAAAATCGCTGATCATTGACCGTACCTTCATCACAACAAACACATGCATTTATTTCACCTTTTATACATATTTTATACACCATTTATTCCTGCACCTGTATTACACAGAGTATAGAGAATGTGAAGCTGACGTCACGCCCTATATGTTGCTGTGGCGCCGCCATCTTGGGAGGAAAATACTCCACTGCTATTATTGTTTTGATATGTACCGTTACTTGTTTTGTTTGATATATGGAGAAATCGAAAGTGAAAATACCATGGGCTTTTCCTGAACGACTCAGCGTAATGCTATTTCAGTTTTTTAACACAGCAAAGCCGACCTACCATAGTTATATTTCCTAATGAAACAAGAAAAACAAAACACTCCATTGAACGCACTAGCAGCCATCCTCCCAAGATGGCGCAACATTCAACGTGGCGTGACGTCGATTAACAAGCTCTATATGCACATATGCATACACTACGCGTTTGTAAATGAGTATTTAACCTCACCCGTGTTGGAAAGTATCTGCTAGTCTTGAACTGTTTAAGAAAGCTGGACAGGAAGAAGGTACCAAAAAACAAGATGGCCGACCAGAAGAGAACATCGGGGGTGTAGGGACCATGGTGTCCACACGCTGTTCCAATAAAATGACCATGAAGATCTAAGCACTCCTACACACACACACATTGAAAGAGTTTGGCTCATGTACTGGCAGCCGAGGCGCTGACTCAAATGTGCAAATAGGATTAGTCATAAATGCAATCTGTGTGAGACTACACTGTGAAATAAGACCACACTGCAGTTATGGAATAGGAAGTGAATAACAGGATGTCAGATTGTTCAGTGTGTGGATTTTAATTCTAGGTGTAATTTTAGATCACATTCACCTCACAGGGAATTGCTGTTGATTTAGACAGCTAGTTCCAAGGTTAACTGTTCTGAGATGTCACAATGGTATTAAAATCTATAAAAGTGTTCAAAATTGTTCTTTTCAGAGCCTGAGGTTACAAAGCAATGTTTTACGGTTGTAGATAAGTTCAAATGAAGTGGTTTTTCTACAATGGTGCTGTAAACAATCTTGTGTAATGCCCCATCTATGGCACTAGGTGTCCGTATAAAACACCACAACAAAACATTTGTACACTCATTGCAGTCTGAGATATGATTGGTGCTGAGATATGAGGATATGAGGTTGAGGTACCGATACAGTGAGGTTGCTCCATGGAACCAAAGCGGATGTGATGTTCCTCTGGCTCCACTGTTCTAATGTTTTATTACTTGGAGTATCAGGTTCTGCACACCTACAGCTGATAGCACACAACACACAGTGTGCTGTTAGAAAGCCTTTCTTACAAGAACGATTCTCTATAAGTTGAGCTACTGGTACAATGAGGATGCATGCATGCGTGTGTATATCCATGTATACTCACAAGGCCAGTGTGAGTTTGTCCAGATCTCCGTGTCTATTAATGGGGTACAGTTCTCCAAGATGGAAAAGTTTTTCCAGAGCTTCGTAAATAAAGATTAGACAGATGAGTGCAGCGAAAGCCTCCTCTGTGAAACGTGTGATGTAACAGACCAAAGAGCTGGCGTCTGTTGCAACGAGAATCAGACAAAGGAACGCCGTCCAGAGACCAATGCAAGTGCGCAGGGACAGGTAAGAGAGATCATAGTCTCTACAAGGACAAAGAGAGAAAACATTGAGGGTTATAGGTCATATAAGCGATGTTCAATCTGATTAGTTAACATCTGGATGTAAATCTCCATCTCTGTATTAATTTAAGCAGCAAAAACACTGCAGATGTTAAACAGATCTATCTGATGAATGAATATTACATAGCTAAATAAATAACAGAAATACAGTACATTCTACATCCTCTAAAAGCAACAGTGACTTTATTTGGGTTAGGTTTAGGAAGCTAAAACATATCTATCAGGTCATCTGGTGTTTAAAATTAAAAGAAAGAAATAATATTATTGTGTCATTTATTTTCCATTATAATCAATACATATTTGCTCTGAATGACAAATCCATGAACCATGATTGAAGTTCTAAACGCAGTTTCAGGAGGAGCCTTAACATTCTATTACGAGGCAGGGTTAAGATCAGAGCTTGAGCCAAGCCTCGGGTTCAAGACAGTTTGTTTACCTTTATCTATTAAACTGAATGGGCAGGTAGACTTGTGAAATGACTATTAGTAAAAAGCTAAATGAATGTTAACACTTGATCTGGTTTACTGACTTGCAAAATTTGAAGAGGATCTTTTCAAACACAAGAACAGGTCCAGTACTGCCCAGTATAGTTAGAGGTTGTCCAGCAAACAGAGAGTATGCTACTCCAGTCATGGAGGCTCCTAGCAGAGACTCAATCGCACTCTGACAGACACAAACAAACAAACAAACAAATATCACTTATTTCATTATAATACTGTTGTGTTTTACTCTCTTATACTAGCATTTCATATATCAAGATTACTGTATCTTTATTTCCAACACAACAATATCATTAAAGATCGGGTATCATGCTATGTCATGCATTCTGACTTCTTTACACTGTTAAACGTGCAGGCTTCTCATGCTTAATGTCATGGCTCTGCTTCCATAGTCATGTTTTTCTTGGTCCTGTAGCAGAGTCATGACAAAGCCTTTGGTTATGTGTGGAGAGAAACATATTATTGTCCTTTTGACAATAATATACGTTCTCTCCAGTGTCTCGTCTCTGTTCCCGCCATCCCGTTTCCTCGTTATCTTTCCCTGAGTGTTTAATGTCTCACACCTGCCCCATGTCGTTATCCCTCGTTTGTGTTTCCTATAAATACCCTCTTGTTTCTTTGTCTTGTGTTCGTGGATTGTGCGTTGTGTACCGTTTCCTGTTTAAATCCCCAGTCAATGTCAAGTCGAGCCTGTGTAAGTCTGAGTTTGCGTTTCTATAGTATTGTTCTTTTACCCCGTCTTAGTTATATTTGTCCTGTCAGTTTTTGCATCTAGTTTTGTTGGTTTGCCCCATCGTGGGTTTTTGTTTTGTCGTTTTTGTGTTTAAGAAAATAAATATATTTGTTAACCCCTTCACTGCCTGCCTGCGCTTGGGTTCTTGCACGCCAGTCCGTGACAGAATACACGAGCCACCACCGAACCCAGCAGGCATGGAGTCGGACGAGGCGTACAGGAGCCGCCAGGCTCACGTCCTGTTCGGCTTCCGCCAGAGGGGGACCCCTGTGAAGGACTTCGCCATGGACTTCCTGTCCACCGCGCGCTACTCGGGGTTCACCGAGGCAGAGTTGAAGGTAATCTTCAACAGCTGCCTCGATGAACCCTTCGAGCCAGCTGAGATGCGCCGGTTGAGACACCTGCGCTTCGCGGACCAGGTCGAACTCGTGATGAATCTTGAGGAGCCCAGGGGAATGTCCATGGCGGAGCCTCTCACGGGACTGGCGGCTATCCCCGAGGACAGTCCCTTGCAGATCGGGGTTGTGGGCATCGCCACGCCATCCCCCTCACTCTCGGCAGCCTCTCCACCGTCCACCAGCCTCGTGGGCAAGCGGGGGAGGCGAGCGTCCTGGGGAACCACCTCCGAGGAGTCCCAGCCGGAGCCAGCCGTTCTGTATACCTCCTTCCATCACCCGACCACCAGCCGGGTGGCTTGGCGGAAGAAGAAGAGGCAACGGCAGGCAGCGTGGACTCCAACCCGGCCGGTGCAGCCGGCGTCCAGCCCGGTGTCCAGTCCGGTGCAGCCGGCGTCCAGTCCGGTGCAGCCGGTCCAGTCCGGTGTCAGCCGGGTCCAGTCCGTGTGTCCAGTCCTGGGTCCAGTCCGGCGTCCAGTCCGGTGATCCAGCCGGCGTCCAGTCCGGTGATCCAGCCGGCGTCCAGTCCGGTGATCCAGCCGGCGTCCAGCCGGTGATCCAGCCGGCTTCCAGCCCGTCAAGCCTGTCCAGCCGGCCTTCCAGCCGGCGTCAAGCCCTGTCCAGCCGGCCTTCCAGCCGGCGTCAAGCCCTGTCCAGCCGGCCTTCCACCGGTCAAGCCCTGTCCAGCCGGCCCACCCCTGGGAACTCCCAGGGCAAAGACTGTCCCCCCAGGACTCCTAAGTCCCCAGGACTCGCGCCCTCGAGCGCAGCCGGGGACTGGGACTTCTCCCCACCTCCCTGGACTGCCCCCTATGGTCCCTTGTTTGGCACCCCCCCCCTCCCATGTTTGTTGTTTTTGATTGTCTCACCCTAGTCCCTGTTGTTATTTTGTCTTGTCTGCCCTTATTTGTTCTCCATGTTTTGTCTGTCTTGTCTTGTCTCAGTCTCCTTGTCTGTCCGTCTACCCCTTGGTGAGCACCTGGAGGTGCTCATTAAAGGGGGGGCTTCTGTCATGGCTCTGCTTCCTTAGTCCCAAAAAAAAATGGGTTTTAGTCATGTTTTTCTTGGTCCTGTAGCAGAGTCATGACAAAGCCTTTGGTTATGTGTGGAGAGAAACATATTATTGTCCTTTTGACAATAATATACGTTCTCTCCAGTGTCTCGTCTCTGTTCCCGCCATCTCGTTTCCTCGTTATCTTTCCCTGAGTGTTTAATGTCTCACACCTGCCCCATGTCGTTATCCCTCGTTTGTGTTTCCTATAAATACCCTCTTGTTTCTTTGTCTTATGTTCGTGGATTGTGCGTTGTGTACCGTGTATTGTGTTCCTGTATAAATCCCCAGTCAATGTCAAGTCGAGCCTGTGTAAGTCTGAGTTTGCGTTTCTATAGTATTGTTCTTTTACCCCGTCTCAGTTATATTTGTCCTGTCAGTTTTTGCATCTAGTTTTGTTGGTTTGCCCCATCGTGGGTTTTTGTTTTGTCGTTTTTGTGTTTAAGAAAATAAATATATTTGTTAACCCCTTCACTGCCTGCCTGCGCTTGGGTTCTTGCACGCCAGTCTGTGACACTTAACATGGTCAACTTGTTAAAAAACGAGTTGGACTTTTGACGTAGTATTTCTGTACTTGATACACTCACCCAGCACTCCAACTTGCTTCAGAAAGTTTTTTATAATTCTGGATCCCTGTGTCGTCACAGGGATCCTATTCCTTTTATTGGCCATTCTCCCGGAAAAGCACGGCAAGGCGAAAGAAAGAGCCCGCCCACAAGCCAACCGACGAGCGAGACCCGCTTACCATGAAGATTATCTGCGCTGCGTCAAGATGGGCTGCAGCTCGTTACTCTTGCGATAGTGAAGTTTAGGTGTGTCTGTTTGTTCATGGCATTTCAGTGATGGATGTTATATAAACGGTAAATATAACGCTGGATTTGGAGATCGTTTGAAACTGATAGAATAGCGCAGTCCCAGTGCTAAAAGATGCCGGACATGAACTGCACGCGGTAAGTCAAACTTAGTCATACGTCTGTGTTTTGTTGGCAATCGGCGTGTACATGCATAATGTACACTGAAAAAAAAAATTACGCTGAAGTTACTTAAAAATATAGTGCATCATTTTTGCGACCAATTTTTTAAGCCAGTGCTACATGAAATTTTAAGCAGCATTACCTTAAATTCTTTAGTAGGCATTGCTTAAGTTTTTGAGTAACCCTAACCCTATTCCCAGCAAGGGATTTTGCTGAATTTTTTCGGTTGGTGTGACTCACAATTTTAAGTTGTTTTTACTAACACATTTTTGTTATTTCTACCAAAAAAGTCTAGTTTACCGTCATGATCAAATGTAAGATCATTTAGATTAATATTTTTATGTTCTTAACACCTAAAATACAGAAACAATGGACAGCTGTGAAATGTTAAAAGCTTTATTTTTTTACTGAATAATTTAAACATGAAACATACAGCAGTTCAGAAATGTAAATTTCATTGTACAACAAAAACAAATAAACGATACTAAACAACAAACATTCTGAAACATTATAACAACAGTAACCATCAACATGGCTAGTGGTTTTTAATATTTGTGGTGTTGTATGCATGAGTGTGTATGTGCGTTTGATAACCGTGTAGAGTTATGTTATTTATATAATGTTTGTGTGGTCTTGTATGCTTGCATGTTACGTGTGGTGTTGAGCTGAATATGGAGATCTGGAGTATCTGGAGATCCCCCCTCTGGTGATTACTGTGTGCTCCGCAAGGTTGATTAACTTCACCATTATTGTCCTGAAACAAAACAATATGATATTAATGTATAATATAAATTTAGAATAGTATAAAATATATACATATACATACTGATAATTAAAAGAATGTAAAGAATCAATATGAACTGTTATGTTGCACACACAGGTCTGCTGCATCATGTGGATTCTGCATAAGTTCTTACCAGTTCTGTATAAGTTACTCGCTATGAAAATTAGGTCTCCCAAGATTTTTTTAACATTCATTCAGGAATTGGCTTTCCTAAAATATAAAACAAAGATATTAAAGTCACATAATGGAACTTTACCAGAACTTCACAACATTGCCATAATGTCACACTAACAAAGTTGATTGTACTTAACACTACTGTGTTTTGTTCACTTACACTGCTCAGTATGCAAAATATGCATTTATGACACAAACAATTATATAAGTACTACAATAAAACATAAATTAATCACTAGTCTTAGCCGACACTATTCTCCTCTATCGTGTCTGCAAAGTGACAGTGTGCCGTTTTAAGGAAGTTTCTAACCAACACAATGAATAGAGATTTGAGCCCGCTGTTCCAGCCTCCGCCTCGCACTTCTAGCTCACGGTAAGCGGTCACACCCTGTCCGCACCTCAAGATGCGACATGACAAAAGATAACAGAAACCATTAACAACAAGGCGTTTGTCGCGTTTGCAGGCGGTATAGACAAACAGATGAAAGGTTTGAAATAAAGCAATGACGGCTTCGCGCTCTTTTTAACTCACTTAAAAACGTTGTCTGTTAATGTGGCGCGTTGTGTCAAATTGAAACTAAAAAGCTCAAGGAGCTGGACGGCGAATATAACTATCAACGTGTTTTCATGCCTTCATAAAAGTAGGCAATCGTGATTGTTTACCATAAATCTCATTTAAGCAACTTAAATAAACTTTCTTCTCACAAAAGTTGAAGCGCTGTGCACACATGTTTCTGTACATCTAGGAGCTTATTTAAAACACTAAGAAATGTGCAGCACCACAATTAAACTCATTTAAAATGAAAACACTAAGAAACATGTATGTTCACACTATTGGTGGGATTTATTTTATTAAACATTTTAGTATAAAACAAGTTAAGTTTACTCACCTTTATCGTCTGAGGAGATGGTTTTCAGAAAATGGCCGCTGCTGTGTCACATGATCTAACCAAATCTTAAAATGTTTTGTCAAATTGACTAATAACCAGATTCATGCGACTTTACTAAACATTACTTGCTGTGTTTACTCATTATTTTAAGCAAACTGCAATCTCAATAAATTTTGTAACATTTATAAAAGAAATTAAGTAATTTGCAAAACCTATTTTTTTGAGGAAAATCAGCCTATTTAATTGAGCCATATTTACTACGGCCACGAATCACTTTTTACAGTGTGTAGAGGCACTCAAGCTTAATATGAGGTTGGCAGAAACTGCCTGTCATACGTGATCTTTAAGTCATGTACATTGGCTTTTTACATCACTTTAGCTCACACAAATGCAAAAGTGTGCTTACAATACGTCCTTCTGTAGCCTCTCCCAGAAGTCCTCCAAAAGTAATAACGGGTGACATGCAGGCACAGTAGAGGAACAGGAATGATGCCACACACTGCAAACTTAGACCATCTCTAAAATCACTTAGATAAAACGGAACTTTTCTCTTCACATCAAGAATTAGTCCTCCAAACAACCTATGAAAGTGAGAAGATAGAGAGAGATGAGGGAGGAAAACAGAAATTTAAAGGAAAAGATGTCTGTTTAATTTATCTGCCAGTACTTAAAGTCCCAGTTATTTCACTTAACAAGCACATTTTTATTTTCTTTTGTTGATGTATTTCCAAATGAAAAAGGTTGGCACACACAACTAAGAGCCCATATCCCATTTTTTAAATAGGCAATATTTTAATTGCATCAAAGGCATAAACCATGATTTGCCATAAACCTACATGCTAGTGTAGAGGGAGAGCCAGGGGCGCAAAAATGGGGTATGCAGTAAATGCGGTGCATAGGGGCGCTACACAAGTGGGGGCGCCATTGTGCCAAAATATTATTTAAGGTTTTTTTTAATAAAACGTTATAAAAAATATAACGAAAAAGTCATTATCTAAAACGTTTTAGTTTCACTTTTGTCTAGCATTTTAAACGAGTTCAATAAATATATAATTTATTTAATCAAGTTATTATGTCAACCAATCATTCTTTCACAGTCAAATGACCAAATGGATCCAGCAAAGAAACTAAAATACTGACCTATATTTTCCGGTGTTGCGCATGTTAAATCTACATATAAAGCAGTTGTGACTCGTGCCTGTACAAAGAATCAGCTGCTGCCAGAGAACGTGTAACACACTAAAGACATTTTATTTGTTAATGAAATGAGATCAAATGCAACTTACATTTATTGGGGTGAATGTTTGATAAAATGCACTTTTGCCTTATAATTAAAATAAATGGTCTGTCATTCCCAAGGAATTATCAGAGCAGAGGTGGACAGTAACGAAGTAAATTTACCGAAGTACTGTACTTATGTACACTTTTTGAGTATCTGTACTTTACTTGAGTATTATTTTTTCTGAGTACTTGTACTTTAACTTCACTACATTTGAAAGACAAATAACATACTTTTTACTCCATTACATTTAAAAAACGTCCAAAAGTAGAAAATGGTTTCTATGCAGCGGGGTTTCCTGTGTGCGCAATTGATCTGGCTTGCGATCTGCCAGGACCTTTTACTGTTGCCAAGTACTTCCGTTTTTCTAAGCTCGCGGTTTTCCGGCAAGCATTGAATGGCCATTTGGAAGATTTTTTTACGCAAATCTGGCAACTCTGGGATCTTCCATGCTAAACTAATGTAAACGTAGGCGCTGCTACGTTGTTGATAGCGCTCTAAAAAGGCAAATAGAACAATAAAAGACGAAAAAGGCACATGTTAAAGTGTGATGTAATCATCTGTGGGTTACGATCAGTCAAAGATCGTAGAAACATTGTCATGAAAATGATCAGCATAAATAAGCATCTACACCTTGAGCTACGCGTGCATGTTAACTTCTGATCTGCTGCTATATCATTTAAAGCGATTTGGAAAATGAATGATGTTTTTCTGAAGTAACTATAGTTGAAGTATTCCTGTTGATATAAAAACTATAGAACCCTGCCCAAAATACAATATAAAATGTAATGGATTTAATGGTTATGGTAATTTTACTATGGATACTTGTTATCTACTTGTATCAGTGGTGTAAAGAGTACCTGAAAACCATACTTGAGTAAAAGTACAGATACCTTGCAGTGAAAATTACTCCATTACAAGTTACAAGTCACCAATTCCAAAACGACTTCAGTAAAAGTCTTCGAGTATCTGATTTGAACAGTACTTGAGTATTTTACTCATACTGAATGTAGGCTCAAAGCAGCACTAGTCCTCAACACTTAAGAGACATGTCAGTGGAAAAGCTAGAAACAGTCGATTCGTGAGGAGAGCAATCGCATTTATTTTCTTAAATCATAATAAGACTGAACACCTCAAAATTGCAACAAATCATGGCCGACACCATAACCTACATCTATTACAAACACCCAAGTCTCATTTAAGCTCAAGTGCTCATAATAAACCAAACTCCTTCAAAAGGTCTCTTCAATATAACGGATACATCAAATAATGTTAAGTCAAATTAAAAGTCAAAGCCTTTTTGCACTGGACATGCTGGTTTGGCCTCATCGCCAGCTGCAGTCATGTCCTCATTTCACATAAACCACCAGCGATTGACATTGATAACCCTATCCAAACCCTAATTGATAATGCACTCGTATTCACATAAAGAAGCCATGTTGACAAGTTTTAGTAAGTAAGAGCAAAACCCACAAGATATAGTACCTTCAATGCCCTGTAAATGGCAATATTAATTCTTCTGTATTAAAAATAAACTGCTGCAAAAAAAGATAGGTGCCATGCAAAATGTAATGTGTAACTGCATTAGACATTACAAATGTAGTGGAGTAAAGAGTACATATACTTGTTCAAAAATGTAGTAAGTAGAGAGTAAAAGTTGCTAATATCTTTAATACTCAGTACAACTACAAAGTAGCCAAAAAGATACTTAAGTAAAGTAACTAATACATTTACTCCAATACTTTACACCACTGATAGATAAGGAAATATACTTGTTATGGATGTGACAAAAAAATGTCAATAAAATATAATTGTAATATTCTTAATTAAATACACAAACCAGGCACAATACCAAAGAAATACTCATCATGAATATAAATAGTATCATCTTTAATTACCTGTCATGGCTCTGCTTCATTTAGTCATGTTTTTCTTGGTCCTGTAGCAGAGCCATGACAAAGCCTTTGGTTATGTGTGGAGGGAAACATATTATTGTCCTTTTGACAATACGTTCTCTCCAGTGTCTCGTCATTGGCCCCGCCCCTCTCATCTCATGTATTGCTCTCCTTCCGTGTCTAATGTTTCCCACCTGCCCTCGCTCGTTATCCCTCGTTTGTGTTCCCTATTTAATGCCCTCTTGTTTCATTGTCTTGTTGCTCGTTCATTGTATGTGGTTGTTCTCGTGTACCCTGTTGCTTGTGCTCTATGTTACGGCCCGAGTGTTATGCACCTCGTTCTCGTCCTGAGTTTTGTAAGTTTTTGTGCTTCGTGTTATCTCCTTGCCTTGAGTCTTTGACGTTGTGTCGTGTTTAGTTTTTTGTTATTTGTTATTTTTTAGTCCTGCTGTTTTTGCCCCCACGTGGGAAGTTTTGGTTTACCTTTAGATATATTTTAGTTGCCTTGTCTGTTCCCCATTGTGGGTGTTTTTGTTTATTATTAAAGTATTTTGTGTTAACCCCTTCACCACCGCCTGCCTGCTATTGGGTTCTTTCCACGCCAGCCGGCGTCAGCCTGTCCAGCCGGCCTTCCAGCCGGCGTCAAGCCTGTCCAGCCGGCCTTCCAGCCGGTCCCTGGGAAACTCCCAGGGCTCAAAGACTGTCCCCCCCAGGACTCCCCCTAAGTCCCCCAGGACTCCGCGCCCTCGAGCGCAGCCGGGGACTAAGACTTTCCCCCTTCTCCCCACCCCCATGGACTGCCCCCTGTGAGCCCTTGTTTGGTCCCACCCCCCCTCCCATGTTTGTTATTTTTATTGTCCACCCCAAGTCCTATTGTTTTTTGTCTTGTCTGCCACTGATTTTGTTCTCCATGTTTTGTCTGTTTTTGTCCTGTCTCAGTCGTCTTGTCTCGTCCGTCTACCCCTTGGTGAGCACCTGGAGGTGCTCATTAAAGGGGGGGGTTCTGTCATGGCTCTGCTTCATTTAGTCATGTTTTTCTTGGTCCTGTAGCAGAGCCATGACAAAGCCTTTGGTTATGTGTGGAGGGAAACATATTATTGTCCTTTTGACAATACGTTCTCTCCAGTGTCTCGTCATTGGCCCCGCCCCTCTCATCTCATGTATTGCTCTCCTTCCGTGTCTAATGTTTCCCACCTGCCCTCGCTCGTTATCCCTCGTTTGTGTTCCCTATTTAATGCCCTCTTGTTTCATTGTCTTGTTGCTCGTTCATTGTATGTGGTTGTTCTCGTGTACCCTGTTGCTTGTGCTCTATGTTACGGCCCGAGTGTTATGCACCTCGTTCTCGTCCTGAGTTTTGTAAGTTTTTGTGCTTCGTGTTATCTCCTTGCCTTGAGTCTTTGACGTTGTGTCGTGTTTAGTTTTTTGTTATTTGTTATTTTTTAGTCCTGCTGTTTTTGCCCCCACGTGGGAAGTTTTGGTTTACCTTTAGATATATTTTAGTTGCCTTGTCTGTTCCCCATTGTGGGTGTTTTTGTTTATTATTAAAGTATTTTGTGTTAACCCCTTCACCACCGCCTGCCTGCTATTGGGTTCTTTCCACGCCAGCCGTGACATTTACCATTTTCTATATATAGGAACCATACTCCAATTAATAATCTTTAGTAAAACCACAGCAACTAAAATACCATAGTTTCATTATACTAGCTATAGTTTATGTTTGTAGTTAAATTATGGTAATACAAATGGTAATAAATCCAACAAAAACATGGTTCTACACTTACTATTTACAAGAACTTACTACTTACTGGTAAATTGCTGCTAAAACTGGTAAAGGGAATATACAAAATAAAAGAACACTGCTCATAATACATTAGGCCTAGGGGGCTAATGAGGATAATTAGGCTAAATGATCATACAGGATTATATCTAAACTAAACATAATGTGCTAAACATATAAAGCTCTTAAAGGAGTTGCTCACTGCAAAATTTGAAAAAATAAAAATTACTATGGAAAGTCAATGGGGGCAAATTTTGAAGTGAACTACTCCTTTAATACACTGATACTGTGAGCTACTCATGTATTCAGTAGGTTGCTTCAGAGCATAAGGTATAGACAATAAAACAATGCACAACTGACATAAAGAAATTTACTTTTAATACTTGAGTACTTTTAAAAGCACGTACTTCTGTACTTTTACTAAGTAAGAATCTGTCTTTACAACTTTTACTTGTAGTGGAGTAATATTTGACCAGTTGTATCTGTACTTTCACTCAAGTAAGGAAGTTGTGTACTTCGTCCACCTCTGTAGCAGAGTTCAAGTAATCAATACAGTTTATTCTATACTGTCCTGTATATTACTTGTGGTGTATTTGAGAGTCGAGCTTTAGGTTTCATTTACACATTTTCATAATTTTCCATTTGCAGTTAAAATGAAGAGAAAAATTCTAAGGACATAATATCCTTTTTTTAATAAGAAAACTAAAGATAATAGTCAGTCAAGGCTGGAGAAAGAAGATGCTTCTGAAAAAGAGTCAGAATCAGAAATGCACAAAAGCTTAGAGAATGAAGAAAGTCCAATAGAACAGAGGACCCATCAGCAAGGTGATTTAGTTGTGCAGAGACAACTTTTGCAACCCTGAAATTCCATTTGAAAAACATGAGTTTTTACATGAGTATTTAGTTAACATGGCATTCACATGAAAGTGTGCCAAAACCACATATATCACATGTGAAATTTTTGAAATTCATGTTTTTTTTCTTTGTGTAAAGGAAATACCTGATAATGTGACTCATGTTAAGATGACTGCTTAAGTTGATTTTTGGATATCTTGTTTGTGGGTAGTTTTTCATTTATGTATGTACATTTAAGATGCAGAAAAGTGCCTAAATGTTATTATTGTTATCATTGTTATTTTTACTATATACAATGTGTTGTGAAATAAATGACCATGGAACATTAATTTGAGCTGAACTTGTTTTATTAGCTTATTTAGGGCCCTATGAAATCCGTTTAATTTTTTCCCAAATTACGTTTTTTCCGTTTTAATTTTTCTGGTTTATGTTTTTTTCTGTTTTAATATTTTCCGACTCTGTTTTAATGGCTAAAATAAGTTTTAGTAATCAAAATGCATTTATAATCCATTTAAATCATGAAACTTATACAATTTAACAGTAATTTATTAAAAGTAAAAATGCTTTGGTATCATTTTAAACTGCTTCAATACAGAATTTCATCAAAAACAAAACACTAGCTTTCAAAATCCAAAACAAAACATTGGTTTATACTTAGGTTAGGCAATTTCAACTAAACCAATGCAAAACCTAATAAAATAATTTTGAAAAATAATTTAAAAAAGAAAAAAGAAAAGAAAACATTATTCTCCTACACAGGACTGTATATTCACAAGTTGCTGTTTATATAGGTCTATACTACATCTAGTGGTTATACCTAGTATTACATTTTCTATTTATTTCTCCCAGCAGCAACAATCTTCCTCTATGTATTGAATTTTAAATACCAGAAGGGTAATTAGTACAAAAAATTAATTGTATATAGTTTTAGATGATTACTTTTGTTATTATACTTATTATGATCCCAAATTATTACGGATTTACCTATAACAATGTTTAAAACGCTGCAATCTCGAATGTCAGTCGTTTCATCAACCACAACCCACATTTTCTTCCCACTGATTTTGTTCAGTACGGCTTCCATGTGTTGCTCAAAGACGCGAGGTAAGTGGGTTTGACGAAGGCTGCTTTCATTTTGAGGCAACGATCCTCCTTGCTTGCAGTGCTTTATGAGAAACGGACGCAACTTTTTCATTTTCTCGCACGGGATATCAGCCTCTGCACACACAGCAACAAAGTCTTCTGCAAACTCACGCCTCGCATCCGATGATGCTACTGTACTTGCTATAGTACATTGTAAGGATAAATTCTTGCCTTGTAGGTTCTCCTTGTTTCGCATGTGTGTTTTTGACTTCAGGTGGTCATCGTAGGTGGTCTTTCGCGTCCAGTCGATTGAGTGTTGACAGAAATTGCAGAACAGTTGCTGTCCCGATTCATAAAAATCGTTAGGGTACTGCTCTGCACTAAATTTAGCATTTAGCGTTTTTTTGGAAGACTTCACAGTCTCAAATGGTCTCTTCGACATGATTGTTTCAACTTTGAATAAATGTTTATAAATATAGCGTAATTTCGCGCCTTACTAACGTAACATCATCACGCAAACAGGGAATATGCATTTCTGTCATTTTATTTGTCAGTTAATGAAACCATGGCAAAGAACAAGTATTTGTAAATGAGTTATAATGGGTTTTGAAAATGATTTAATCCAAAATTTGCCAAATTTCGTGACAATCCGTGTTATACAGTAAATTCCGTTTTTATGTCTGGATTCCGTCCGTGTTTTCTGCATCGCGGAAATCATAGGGCCCTACTTATTAGTTTACTTAGAGAAAACAGTAATACATGACAGTGAAAAATGACTGAAAATTAATCATGACACATGTTAGTGTGCCCCCTAAAAGCATAAGTGGCCCCAGCCAGCCCCCCCCCCCCAGTTACGTCTAGAACCGCCACTGCGTCTTATTCGTCTTATTCTGATAATAATAAATAATGTTAATAATACTTTTTGTTGAAGGAAAGGGAATAATCTAAATGTATAACTTTAAAGATCAAAATAAGTTTATTTCCTCATCAGCACATCTCTAATGGGCTACAACTCGGTTGTTACTTATATTTTGGAAATTTAAAGAAGTTTTATTGTTTAAAACTTGACAAGCTTTTTTGTTAAAGGTTTTAAATGTCAAAAAATCGTCCAATTATACGGTTATTAAAATAATCATTAGTTTCTGCCCTAATTTATTGTGTATGTCTGAACATAAACTTTATGTACTTTTACTACTTTTTGCTCCTTTGTTTCATTATTTTTCAGATTGTTATTTATCTTTTCAGAATTGTGTATCTGTTACACTGTGAAGCAGTTTGAAAAGTGTTTCTGTAAAAGGAAACCTTTATGCTTCTGTTATAGATGCAAATCTGATTGTCACCTTCACATGATGTAAAATAGAATGACTCCAAAGGTAATATACAACTTGTCTGCGGATTTTTTATATTGTTGTGTGTTTTCTATATTGGGGTGGCCGATGGGGGGCGCCAATACTAATCTCGCATACCCCTCAGAAAATGTGCAGTTGCGCCCCTGGGGAGAGCTATTCTGATTTGGAAGAGCATTTGATTAGACAAAAATCAGCATAATGCAGAATGAGTCATCAATATATTTTATCCATTTACACAGAAAAAAAATGTCTCCTATCCTTAAGAATGGATCACACATTTAACCCACACATAACACACCTCCCAGTTCTCTGTAGTTCTGGTCCATGATGTTCCCCATGCTGTTCATCCTCGACTTGAACAGCTGTTCCGTTTGGAACTCCTGGCATTTTTCTTTTCTCCTGATCCGAAAAACAGACCATTTAACATACTATACTGTATATAACTAATACAATAATCAAAGTATAATAAACGATCACTTACAGTTAACAAAACAGAAGTCTAATGTTACTGAAAAGTGTATTATATACAATATTTTTTGAACATTTTAGCAACATTTACAGTAAAATATGTCACAAAATGTAAGTGCAGTAAATTGCAAAATGTGCCATTTTTTGTGTCATTGTTTTTTCTATACCTGTGAAGGGACACTCTTAGGCGGTTCAATGCGTATAGAAGGGTCCCATTCTCCTGGAGGCAAAACTGTCACTTGATCTAGAAACTCATCTATACCGGCCAATAAATCACTCCTGTCCTTTGCCTTGTATGCGACATCATGGAAAATCTAAAGATGGACCAACATAATTATATTGAAGAATGCCTAACATTTTATTATGTTTTGTATATGTATAATAATATCAGAACTAGTGTAAGAAAAATTGTGTTCTGCAATGACCTCATCAGTCATTATGGTGGCCATTGAGCGACCAATCTCATGGTACTGCTGGGCTTTTCCATCCGGACCGAGCAAGATGAACAAGAATCTGCAGAGATTTCATAATTTTAATGATTTTTAAGTTTAATATTGATTCCTGCACGCAAGGCAAACACTCAGCATCTACCTAGTCGGTATGGGAACTTCAGTAAGTCCTGTGAGCAGAACAGCAGGAGACAAGCGAACAAAGGCAACTATGGATCTCTCTAAAAAGTCCAGTTCTCCAACTAGCACATTGGAAGCCTCTGCCCCTGTTGGTATCTTTTTCATGAAATGTGTGTCCACCTAAAAAGAGAGATGATATAATAACTTTTTAAAATATTAGAACATTACATTACCAAGACTCATTTTTACTCCTCGCACAAAGCTTTTAATTATTTAACTTTTATTTAAATTTTGATTTTAAATAAGTTAAATAATAAAATTATGTTAGTTTAATTATATTTTTAACCTAACCTAAAGACCCACTGCAGTGACTTAAAACACACAGCTTTGTTCAGTGAGTTGATGTAATTTCCACTAAAGTTAAGGTGGGGCATACTAAGTTGCTCCTCAGCCCTCAGATTTTCTAAATTACAAGTAGTGTTTAGTTTCCCTCTAATTAGCCTGGAATTTGATAAAACACTTAAGTTCAGATTGTTCATTATTGTAAAATGTATATATAGTATATATTCAAAACCGAAGACACTTAAGTTTTGAACGCTTATATCTTCCAAGTGTGCATTTTGTAAAATGTTTTGGAGCACACTGTTTATAGACATCCTAAGGGATAGTTCACCTAAAAATAACAATTCTTCTATCATTTACTTACCCTCTTGTCATTCAAAACCTGTCTGACTTTCTTTCTTCTGCAGAACACAAAAGAAGATATTCTGAAGAACATTGGTAAACTAAAAAGTTCTCCTATTGACTTCAATTGTATGGACACGAAACCGCTGATATATCTCTCAAAATGTTTTCTTTTGTGTTCCACAGAAGAATCATATACAGGCTTTGAACAACAAGGAAAATTAATAATTATAGAATTTAAATTTGTGGGTGAATTACTCTAAAAGTCAGAAAGCTTCCATTTCGATATTATTGTGACTTTAATATTACATAGTGATTGTTTTATAAAAGCAACAAGGCAATAGACTACACGTAAAGCTATTATGTGATATCATATTATAATCACAGCTACAGGACATTGATAGAACTGCTTCTCACACCTTATCGCTTAAATATATAATAATATCTACTTCTGGGGGTTTTAGTCACAAACACCTGCTGGTCTGGGTGACAGTAATGGATAAGTAACACAGCGGGAAGGTAATCTGATTGTGGCTGCACTCAGCCATCCTTACTGTCACTCTAAATGGCTGACATCTGGCTCATTACTGTTCATTTCCTGTCCCTTGATCACTAGAATAATATTACATAAACAATCTGCAGCTCCTCTAAGGCTCACCAGATGGCAGTGTTTGAGTATATGTGTGTGTATGTATGTATGCGTGTGTTTGTCCCAGATGTTCTTGGTAAATCAATAAGTTGCATCTAGTGCATCCAGTGAAAAGTGGGGACACAAACATAAACAAACAGTTTGAATCTGTTTGGTTTAAAGGCTTGTGTCGTGGAGTCTCTATGTTCCCTCTCTTATTTCTGTTTTTTTCTTGTTTTCCCATTCAATTCCCAGGACGATACATTTTTCCATATTTTTTCTCCAATAGCCTAGAGGATATAGAAAAGTCTAAGCTTTTAACTCTAGATTGTTATTTTACCGTGTTCTGATTTTGTTTGCATTTCTGACAATTCTCTGCTGAAGTTTTCTCTAGCACTGTCCCTTTAAGAGTGCATGTCTGAGGGTGCACCCTGCACCTGATATATAGGTGTAATGTATATAATAATAAAGACTATTAAAGCAGCATTCCTGTTAAGAGCACCATGTGATGCTTTAAATGTATTATAGGGGCCCTTTTATAGTACGGGTAGCACAGTGGCTCAGTGGGTTGCACTTTTCCTTACAGAAAGAAGGCCGGGAGACCTGTGGAGTCTTTGTGGGTTTCCTATAAATTCCAAACACATCCAAGACTAGGTGAATTGGAGACGCTAAATTCCCCCAAATTGAGTGTGGATTAACTGTATATAATAAAGCCATAGATGCTGGAATGATGTTAAACAAGAAAGAAAATGTGACGACATTAGTGACGTCAACCAGCCTTATTACTTATTCAATACCAGGCCATTTGGATATTTTTGGCATCAACTGCCAACTGTTCTTTCTTGGCATTAAGAAGAACTAGTTCCCTCACAGTTTTTGTCTATTTTAGGCACAAAAACTATAATGTTGTCTTTTTGTTGTGGTTGTAGTACCTTACTGAGATCCATCTGCCCAGTATCCTGTGCTGCTCCATTCTTTACATCTGCGTTTGTAGGCGGAGGCTGAGGAGAGGTGGTAGGACCTAGGGGAATTCAATAAGATAAATACAATGGTCCACAGCATTTGTGTCATGCTGTCCACACATTACATGACCAAAAACAATTTCGCTTTAATAAAGCATATTAGATTAGATTAGATTAGATTCAACTTTATTGTCATTACACATGTACAAGTACAAGGCAACGAAATGTAGTTTAGGTCTAACCAGAAGTGCAATAAGCAAGTGCAGGATATACAGTTGTGCATAAATACATAAATACAGGATAAAGCAAAATTATAAAGAATTTACAAGTGGGAATGTACTATGACCATTATATACAGATGGCTATTTACTGAAAACAGAAATTTACTGATGGATATGTACAATATACTGTAGATTAGACTATGCAGAACAGTAGTGCAATGAATATAAAGTGTGCATATATATAAATGTATTAATAAATATTCAGTTATTTTGTGTCTATAATATGTCTCACCGCTCTTGTCCATAGAATGAGGTTCACTCTGTCTTCTGCCTGAGTCAGTGAGGGATTTGACCATGGGCAGCAGGTTATTCCTCTTCTTGTCACTCTGGTGGTGATGTCTCTTGAGAAGTGCTTCTCGAACTTTCATTCTCACACTGTCGTCTAGTTCATGTGCTGCCTCCTGATGGTCAAGGATCAGGTCTACAAACAACAAATTGCATACACATAAGCATGCAAAGCTCTTGTGCTAATACTTGGCAGAGTGCATTCTGGGAAGTTAATCATTGCACGAAAATGAAAAGAATATGACTTATATTTCCTAAAACTCTGCCTGAATTCTTACTTAACTTAAGTTGTATGCAATAATATTACATGTATGTTTACTTTATATTTTACATATCCAGAGAGATCCAAAAGTTTGAGTATTTGTATTTTTCTTATTTAATTCATAATGTTTAATAGATTACATCATAGGCAAAACCATTTGAGTTGTTGAAGTGTAATATTTGCAATGTACATTTCATAATTTGCATAGTATGGTATGACCCTCTTTTGGGTTTTTTTGTGTAAGCTGGCATGGCTTTACAAAAACGTGCAAACCCTGATGATCCATGTAATCTCAACAAGATTTGACAAGGTTCCAAAGAGCATCTTGTGTGCTTGAGTTGAAGTAAAGAAACCTAACCCTTTTTTAAAAGAGTTACCATGGTCATTGTCACAAAGTGTCACAAATTGGCTTTGATTAGTGATGTAGCATGTGAACTGTTGAATCTTCAGTAGTTTTTCCTCACTTTACAAATTTACAGTAACAAAAGTACTAACTATAGAAAATATAGAATATATGTACTGTCTTTTAATTGATCACAGCACAATACTGTAAAAGCTTCCAGCACGGTTGTTTCCTGCATCCTATGAAATGTATTAGCCAGGAAACTGGACAGCTTTAACGTGAAATGCAGACCTAAATACATTTTAAACCTTTCAACTTTAGCTCACCAACTTCATGTTTCAAAGTACATGTAAAAGGAAAGGCAGAATGTGTTTCAGGATTGCCAAACATTTCAATTCTACTTCCTCAGACTCTCATATTATATTAAATCTCTCACAATTCCAGTTGGAGTTGAGGCAGCGCTGTTAACCAGCATTACTCATCCCTTGATTTTCTCTACAGAATAATCAATCTCCTTTGGTCACCTTATCCGTCACTCTGGCATTAATCTTGTTTCAAGTACAGTACTGCTGCAATATTAATAATAACAGTCATGCCTTTATGCGACACACGTTCCATGCTATAGCATTCTAGCTGATGAGAGAAGTTATCAGTACATTATACAAACAGCATATACTGTATACATATTTTAAAGTTTTTTTGCCTTTAATTATATAGTACAGTAGGAAAGAGAGTACAGGAAGCAAAGTGGGAGAGAGAAGAGAGACGGGATCAGGAAAGGACCACAAACCGGACTCGGGTTGTCATGATTTCGAGGAAAGAACCCAAGTGCAGGCAGCGGTGAAGGGGTTAATACAAATAATAATTTATTAAACGCAAAACAAAACACCCACAATGGGGAAAACTATAACAAAACAAGAATTCAAACAAAAACTTCCCACGAGGGGGCAAGATAAACAAGGTCCAATAATAATATGAATAATAAGTCCACAAACTTGCTGGTCATAGGAAACAGGAACCAGGCAAGAGACCAGGTGACATAGCAAACACGCAAATGGTACAAAACAAACGAGCACAGGACAATAGACAGGAGGGCATTTTAAAGGGGAAACTAACAAGAGATAACAATGGGCAGGTGTGGGTAATGAGACACAGGCGGGAAGCTGAACTAGAGAACGAGAGGGCGGGGCGGGCCAGAGAGAGCGCATGTTATGTCATGATCACAATAACGTCTCTCTCTCCACACAAAACAAGAGGAACAAATCTAAATGCTGTGTTCACATCTTTTTTACTCGCTTTCTTTAACATGGCATGTGCAGCTGACAGCATTGTTGCTTAAAGGACCCATAAGTATATGTTATGAATGTGTGTCAGCAACATGAATAGGAGTGTGCGACTATATCTGTAAGGTTTCAGGTAGGCAAACTAATACACTGTAGTTTATTTTAAAGCGTGTACTGAATGAATAAAAGTACAGTAAATGTAAACTTGTCGATCCTGTTTATCCTGTGCTGCTCATTGCATTTTCTTTGCATTTTCATACTTTGCATTTTCTTTGCATTTGTAACACCGCCTCGACGGAAGGCATGAAGGGCAGGAATATGTTTGTCCAACTAACTGCGAATGGGTCGTAAGGAAACCTTTTTGAAGCAGTCAGTTTTAGCAATTCTGTATGGTGATGCTAGTGGCACAGAAATTAAATAATGTGTCCCGGTTTAATATGAAAAGACAACTCTATGTAACCAAATTGTACTGTGGTCTGAGTTTGTTGGGGCACAAGCAGAAAGCAGACGAGAAAAGTGCTTGGGAAACAATGATTACTTTGGCTTCTGTTTAGTGCCAAATAAATGACAAACTGCAACTTTAAATAACAACTCCCTCTGTGGCATAATAAATTATGATATAATCCTGTAATGTTTCCAAACTAACAACAGACAGATGTTTCTTAACAAAAGTTTATATGCTTTCAAAAATATGCTTTTTAAACAGTACAGCCATACCCTCTGACCCCAGACTGACCTGCGATTTCCTCAATGCAGTTGGCCCTCATGTCTAACAGGACGGTTCCGTTAATGATACAGCTCCGTAACTCAAACAGACTATGGAGAGAGAGCGTAGCTACGTAGGGCTTACTCCATCTCTCTCCTCCATCTTCAACATCCTCCTCAAACTTTAACCACCTGACAAATGACAAAAACGAGAGAGATTTTCTCAAAATGGTTTCATGGTCATTTAAGTGAGATACATTACATCTACATTTTTTATTAAATATTCATGGTGCAAGTTTAATTTTACAATGACTTTCAGAAATATATGCAAACCTAGCAGTTTCCTTCCACTCCGTATCTTTGCCGTCTTTGACACAGATTTCATCAAGTTCTGTGAAGAGCTCATGTGCCACGTGCTCCTCATCCTCCTCAGTGCCTAGAATAAACTGAACCCTCTGGGATGGGGTGTCTGAGCAAGAGACATGGAAAGAAAGAAAAACAGATGAGTAAAGAAGTATTTGTAAACCTCATTTTCACTATGACAGAGCAGCAAGGACACATACTGTAATAAACTAAAGACGGGGATTTACAGTTTTTGTTATCATTACAATGACTTTATCATTTTAGATTTTAGTGGGGTCAAGGGAACAATATTGAGAGAATGTGCATGGGTCCAAAATGGTCCACACAATTTTATTAAATTAATTAAAAATATTACTGGCCTTTTTTTATCATGTTTTCTATCATAGGACTTCTGTCTACATTAAATACCTGACTAGACTGAACAATTAAGAAAAAGCAGCCAGGAGGCCAAAATAGATGGAAACTCTCAATAGGGACCCATACTTATATACTGTATAGACAGATGTTTTCTTTCAGTTTAATTTGCTCACTGTTGTATGCTCAGATGTTGTATGGCCATTATATAATTCTTACAATTCTTAATGTCAGTTACTATGTCAGTAAACTACTATCAGTTACCAACCACTGTCATTCATTTTATTTTTAATTTCTTGTCTTTTTATCTCAATGAGTCTGATATACAGTGAGTGAAAAATCCTTTTCTGTTAAAGAACCTGCAGTGTTTGCTTTCCTGGCATCAGAATATTGTTCTCACCGTGTGAAGCTATAGAACTTTCTGTGTTCTCCTCTTCCTGAGCTACACTTCCAGACCTTATCCTGTCTGATCTTCTGCGGTGTCTGGAGCTGTGCGGACGGTGGTGACGGTGAGACTCTCTGCCCATAGGCATTCGCACACCCACAAATAGAGTCCTATGACCTGAAAAAGAGAGACCGAGGGGAAGATTAAATGTTATTAAGGCTAAATTCAGCTACCCACTGTATCACATGAGTGTATGTGTTTTTAAATACATTTATTTGTGTTTATTTTACTAACCCTCTAGCTCTTCTTTCTCATAATGGATATTAAGGACTGAGCTTGTGCCACCATGGTCCACCACTACCTCCTCATCAGGCCTCTGAAAGACATATGTGTATTTAGCTATGCAAATAGACAAATATATAGAGACAGATATACAGACATACAGACATGTACGTGTGATGACACTAGTCTCACCCCTACAATAACTTTTTATTTTTAACCTGCTTTTAGAAAAGGGAAGAAAAACGTTCCCAATTATGGGCATCCCTAATGTCCCCAGAGGGATCTTTTATTTGATTCAGACAACGTTTGGGTAAACTATGTATAACGCACAAGTATGTTTTTCTTTCATGGTGGGGACTTTCCATTGACTTCAATTATGTATCTCTTAAAGCTAACTTTCTATCCCCTAAACTCCATCCTGTAGTAAACCATTGCACAAAATTTTAATTGTTCATTAAATAATTTCCCTTACACTATAGATTATTTCATAATCATTGTGGGTACATTTGATTCCTATAATGTTGGACAAAATGGACCCACAGTAATCAGATTTTAATTTGAATACATTTCAAATGAGGGTCACATCCTGCTACAGTTCTCAGATGATGCGTGTGAAAAAAAAGAGGCCTATCAGTAGATGGCTGGGCATGAATAAACTGATATAGTGTCCTTAGCAGCGGATGATATCTTATCAAGTTCAAAGGGGTCATATCATGATTTTATGTACACCCTTAAGAAAAGGTGCTTCAAAAGGTTCTTCGATTCCATAGAAGAACCTTTTGTTTCCATAAAGAACCTTTAACATCTGAAGAACCTTTCTGTTTCACAAAAGGTTCTTTGTGGTGAAAAAAGGTTATTCAGATTATAATAAAGTAAGAAAGAGATGGTCCTTTAAAGAACCTTTGACTGGATGGTTCTTTGTGGAACCAAAAATGGTTCTTCTATGGCATCGCTGTGAAGAACCTTTTAAGCACCTTTACATTTAAGAGTGTATGCTGTTTTTCCCATGAAGTCCAGTTGTAATTTTATTAAAACGTCCTTCAACAAAACAGTCACAATTAGTTTAACATAAGGTTAAAGAGAGATTACGCCAGGCCCAGATGAACGTCATATGCCCATCCCTTACTAGAGATTACGTAGGCTCCATCTGAACATCCCGTGCCATCCTCCTGCGAGAGCCCTTTTTTTCATAAACATTTACCCAGTAACTTTTAATCAAAGTCACTAAGTGCAGCTGTGACACGTCAGAGGGGACCTGGCCCTCCCGGCTGAGACTGGTTTCTCCCAAGGTTTTTTTCTCCATTTATTTATCACTGGAGTTTGGGTTCCTCGCCACAGGGCCGTGTTGGCTTGCTCACTGGGAGACTGCTTTTATTAGATATTATTTCCTAGAATGATCTTGCTTTTTCTTTAAACACATGCACTGTGCTGTGTTTGACCTTTTCTGTGTTTTTCTGTTTTTCCTATTTTCTCCTGTAAAGCTGCTTTGCAAATTTACAAAATACTGTATATATAATTTACAATTAAAATAATACTACACTATCCCGAGGTAGGGAGAGATTACGCCAGGCCCAGATAAACGTCATATGCCCATCCCTAACTAGAGATTACGCCAGCTCCAGTTATCTCATTTTGGTTCCAAAATGAGATAACTCCGTTTTTATTATGTTATCATGTTTTTATTATGTTTTACTGTGTTAGTTAGCTGTATTTTTTGAGTTATTATGGCTTAAATCAAAACAAATCAACTTCAGTTTGAATTAATTGGAATGCACAATAAAAAAACATGATTTTTGAAACATTTTAAAAACAGAGTTATCTCATTTTGGAACCAAACTCTTCATATATATATATATATACAATTCTTAAAGTGTTTATCCCACTGGGATGTTGCTATTTATCATCACAGAGATGATTCATAAGTGTGTTTTTACACCTCTCTCTTGAGCAGGAACACAAACCCATAATTCATAAACCTGCTGCACATCATAAAACAAACCTGGAGGTACAAATATTCTCATAGAGTTGACATTGCAGTACAATAATAATAGATTACTGTCAATCTTAAATGAAAAATGATCTAATCATAGTTTGGAACCCTGAAACTTACAAATGTTTCAGCTTTTGCTTGAGGGTGATGTGTATGTTCGATTGGTAAAGTATTGTCAGTCATAATGTGGGACAGGATTGAGGTCACACAGTATTGCATTACATAGTTTGTTACCAGTACTTTTCCATAACGTAGTCACCCTGTTACCAACTTTGCAACTAATATATAATTATCCTCTAAACATCTTATCAAAGACCTCCAGAACTGCAATTATTGTACAATACACCTACAGATAATTGCTTAAAGTCATGAGTTTGTTTGCTTCTCCAATAGTAAGAAATTCACACATTCGGGTATTACACATAAAAGAGGTTTTGTTTTCAAACCCATGGTTGGTTCAAACCCACCCATCGGGTTAGATAAGCCATTTACTTAAAAATGGTCTATATTGGCTAAACTATTGGTTGAAAACCCCCAGAATTTTGGGCTGAAACAACCCAGCATAGGTTAATTTAAACCCAACAGTTGGGTTTGACCCAACCATGGGTTGAAAACAACCCAAAATTATTTCATGTGTAGACGATACTTGCTAATAAGTAATCATTGTCCTAGGGATTTACAGAAACTGGATCAACAGTATGACACTGTCAGTCATCCAACAAAGACACAGTATTTAATGCAGGACAGACAGTGTGATGACATAGTATGGCTTGACATCCAGACACCACTGTGCAACTAGACTAGCTCACAATGCCTTTTAGATATGTAGCCAGTGTCTGACAAAATGTGTTTGATTGTCTGTCTATCTCAATCTGTAGTTATGTTATCATTACTTATGGTATCATTCAAACTGGTCTTTTGTTCTAGTCATACAGATCAGCGGCAAACATGTAACAGGGACAGGAGAAAATGGAGAGATAAAAAGATTAATGATTTTTTCATTATCTGCTCTCTTTGATTCTCTCTCTTTATTTGTTTGTCATGAGCACATACACTTGAGCTGAGACTAGACCGTTCTTGTGTCACCAGCTACTCTGTTTGTGTGTGTGTCACACATTAGCCTCTTTTCACCTCTCCTCATCACCAGGCAACGCTTCTGCAGTCCCTGTTCAAAGAGGTATATACACATCAGACACACATTACCTGTTTGCTGTGCACTTTAACGCAATAAGAATAGGTAATTAAATCATTTCTATAGAGCGGATAGTGTGTGTGTTTGTATGCATTTCTATTTGACTTTTACTGCTCTTAATGGTAAAAAAATCTTACATTCTGTCTTTCTCACTCAAGCACATTGCTTTGACAGTTATATTAGTAAACTTGACACAGACCACTACCTCTGCCACTTCCATATGCCACAGTCTGCCGGAACAGATACACTGACATGACAAACACACACAGGCCCGAGCAGCCTGTAATAAAACCCTTTCAGCTCTGCTGCGAATGCTTTTGTTTTGGTTTAAAAGTGAGGGCTGAAATTATTAATGTTATGGTAATGGTTGCTGTTCATTTTCAATAAACCACAAATGGGAAGGACGTCCAATAGGCCACTGTAGCTCTCCTTCTTTATTAACAGTGTTCAGACTTAAAGTACCACGGCGAGAAAGAGAATTGCAGTACCTGTTACTCTGACAATGAAATGACTCACTCTATATTCAAGGCCACCCCCCTCCCAATCGAAAAATTTCTTATTTCTAGTCTTTTTCAAGGCCACATAGCCTTTGTGAGGGGTGTAATTGAGAAAACAACAGCAAGGCAGGCTATAGGTCAATATGTGGGTTATGAAAATGCATTTGCATTACCTGTAATTCAGTGGGTTCTAACCAGCAGTGTTGTTGTCGTCCCTGCATTTCACATTCATTGATCGTTTATGCATTGTTCATTACAAATGTTTAACATTGTCCTAGCGAAATATGTCACCAGATATAGCTGGTTCACAAAGAATGATGAAATTGCGATAATTATATTATGCTCAAATGTAAGTTAGAATGGGTTGAAAATTAAACACAAATTGCCTTTCTTTTCTAGCGTTTTAGTTAATGTACAGCTATCATGTACAGATAATAGCAGTATAATCTAATATTTTTGTTAATCAAAATTTAAATTTGCTTTATATTCTGACATTAGTAATATAATATATAATGACCACATTTTGTCACCATGTTATACCAAACCCCTATTAACTGAGACAACACTATATTGTCAGACTATTTTGGCTGTGGGCAGAGTACTTTATGTAATTCTTGCTCCCTGAAATTTGTTTTGGGTGAGGATGTTCACATGAAAAATGAATGTAAAAGACCTAGAATAGCAGTTCTCTGGGAAAACCCTACATTGTGGAATTTAATAATTGAAGTCTAAGGAAGTGTAATGATTCACTCATAATCGCTATCTCCACTGTGTGTCTGAATTAACGCTTGTGTTTCTCAATAAATGGAATAAATATAGATCGGTTTCTCTGAGAAATATACACATGCCCTGTTCACTGATCTCATGCTGTGTGTGTCTCATGTATTTAGAAGTAAATTTGGACAGACTTCAACTTATTAAACTTCTTATGAGTTTAACAGTATCAAAAGAGACATGACAATGTCACTTCATGACAACTGATAAGCTTTATAACCATCTCACTCTTGCACTAGCGTTTACTTTCGCGCTGAACAGAATAGCTGCGCACCAGTAGGGCTGCTACACGGACAGTGAGAGAGAGGATGGCGTCAAGGTCATTTCAGGGTAACGGGGTACATACTGTAGACAACATGCGCGCCCCCTAGGAAGCCATATTTTGCAATGTTATCGGACAGCGTCAACTGGTTCAAGCTTAAGTTTCCCAATAAATACATGCATTGTGTGCATCCTCCTGCGGCATTAGTTTAATGGCTAGTAAATTATATATTACGTGCTATTTCTGTCTCGCTCTATCAAGCAGTCGATTACAAAGCTACTGTGCGATCCCCTTTGCAAGGGCGCCCTTCTGCATTCCCTAAAAATGCCACTATACCGGCAACAAGACAAACAACACAACCAACGACGCGGATAATATACGAATCATGTGAACTGCAGTCTTCGGCAATGTGATCCGGGCACTATACTGCTGCTGCACGTGCCTTTAACACTGCTGCACACAACACACTGTAATAATGAACATCAACGTGCAGAGTACAAATCCAGGTAATAGCTATATCAGTCATATCTAGCTGTCATGCAAAAACAGGAAAGGATGTAAATGCAGACCGAAAGTGCAGCGTCAAAAGATATTTTGTGGCCAAAGGGGCGAGAGGGAACACTCAGTACTATTGATCCTGTTCGCTTGCATTAATGGGACACCCGGTTATGCGTTTCTATACTATTTCAGTAAATTATTTTAAAGGCAATTTCATATGAATTGATATTTCTGTCACGCAATATAAGTTATACAACAGCACGGATTGTTGCCCAGATCAAATGTCTTTGAGTTACTGGAAGGGAAAATAAAGGCTTAGGCTCAGCAAGCAGATAAATACGCATCATTTTAGCTACCTGATAGCTCAGCATGCTCTCCTGGTCGCTGTTTTCGGCAGGCATGGTTAATTTAGCCTCTGAGATTCAGTCTTAAAGCAGAGGTGCGGCGATGGAGCAAAGCAGCCTCAAGAGAACCGACAGTGACGCTGATTAGATTATTAGTTCCTAGAGTATAACTTTAAATTACTTGATACATAAAAGGTAACGCGGAAGACATTAAGTACACGTAGTGCCGTGTCAAACTAACGCTAGGACATAATACGCACAATCAACCTGTCTGTACTTTAACGCTGTTGTTAGGTGCGCGCGCTCTCCAGGACTTGCAAAGAGGTACAGAAGGCGCAGCATCATATGTCGACCAGCCAATCAGAGAGCTCGAACTGGGACTGTTGCTGAAGCTGTAACTCGATTGATGCGGTTCGGCGCCTACAGGAAAGCTCCAGAAATATTTGTAAGAGGTTCTACAGGTAATGTAACATTAGTGTGAATAGGCTATCATTTCTGTGAAGTCTGCATAGATTTTAGCCACATGGAGTAATGGACTAGTAAACAATTTTGATTGATTGATCATTTTAGAATGCGCTGATTATTGATTAGAGAGCAATGTGTAAAAATGCTAAGCATACATTCAAGAAAAAAATGTTTTAATTTAAAGTGATTGACTTCTGAAAAGTTAATTACCAATTCTTAATACATCTTTCACGCTGGTCTTATTAATTTTCTCTTCAACCTAGTTTAAAGGGCATACATTGCCATCTAGTGGTATACGGCAAAATTGTGTGAAAGACGATCTACATTGTCTTGTACATTGTGACCTTTGAATGTATTTTTATCTCAAATGTATTTGACAAATATTTGACTGGACTTAAATTTAAATAAAGATCCGCACATGTTAACGGAATAGGCTTTAACATACTGAATGACTTGTGCTCTGCGTTTTAGCAAAGCTAATGCATCATGCGGAGATGACATGACGCTTTAACAAACAACTTAAAGCCACTGATTATGATTAGATTTTAACGGGCAAAAAGTATCCTCGGTTAACACTCGGTCAGGCCTATTATTGTGCAGCATGGGAAATCACTGTCAGAATAATGAGCTCAACCTCCCTGGCACTATATTTAGCACTAATGTCCAATTAATAACCATAAAGGTTTTTTTCCTAATACAGCTAAGATCGTAATAAAAGTTGCTATTTAAGTATGGAATACAAAAACTACTTTTGTTTAGCAATTAAAAATACTTCTTCCGTCTCCAGCTGTAGCGTTGCGAGTTCTGTCAGGCTTACCGAAAGGCGTCATCCGTTTCTAGGAGACTGTTGTTGGGGTGATGTAAACACCAAGCTGGAGCTAGTTTGAAGTGCGCAGGTGCTGATTGAGTTCATCAGCAGCTCTGCGGTCTGTGCACCGGCGACCTAATCGATTTCGACAGATTTCTGCAGGTGCCATAACCAGAGGTGACCGTTTTAATCCAGGTGATGTTGCTCACTGAATTACTTCTGTTCATTTCTGTCGCAAGCGGATCTGTGGAGTTTATCCATGTTATTGTTTAATTAGGCTATACATTTTATAATGTCATGTAAATATGTTAACCATTAAAATAAGAATTTAATATAGTCTTGGTAATTTTAGACCCTGTAGGCTATAACTGTTCTTAGTTAGGAAGAAATGTACATAGACTGTTTTGTGAGCTGTCTCCAGGCGATGGCAAATTATAATGTTTAACTATGCATTGTGTGCGCGTCTCACTTTATCCGCCAACAGCTTTTACCTATCCCATTGTTAGTGTATGTGTGTGTGTGGGGGGGGGGGGGCGGTTGGAGGGTGACAGAGTGTAAAGAAGGAAAGGTAATTTCATTCATTCTTTTTACCTTTAGGTGAGAAATGATGTGAGATTTAAAATTCTGGAGCATGCAGCAACACATAACGGGTACCCCTATGTCTACCTCATTATTTAAATGTTGCAAATGTCCTCTGTTGTTTACCAATAAAAATAATAACATCATGTGCCTATGTGTGTTTCAGTGTCCTCCTTGGAGGGAAGAGTTCGCTGTAGTTATATAAATCTGCCTCTGATTAATGGTGATAGACTGAGGACAGCTAAAACTTTAGTGGACAAGGCAATAAAGGTCAGTTGTCTAAAACAAATGAATTGTAATGAATTCAACAGCACTGTTTAAAGAACTACATGGAAACTTGAGTCATTATTCTGCCATTGACACGATAACAATGAACATTCAATTGATTGCTGATATTCCTGCAGGAAAAGAAAGTGTTCTCAATTCAAGGCCCATACCCTGTTATCCGCACTGCCCTACGTGCGAGAGGATGGGTGGAACGTCGACAACCCCGGCTTTCTTTTCCACAGCTCCGTCGGCATAGGGAACTGGAGACTGAGGCTACAGATGAGGCTGACAGCAGTGATGGTGATGGTGAGAGTATCTGGAAGGACAGGACTGAGACCGTTTACATCACCACTTAATGTGACTAGACAGATAAAACATGCCTGTTTCTGTACCTGTGAAGTATAGTGTGCCGTACGTTTTATAGTGGGAGCAAGCAATGTAACTGTTTAGTTAATGACCCTCTGTAATTTTAAACTTGATATGATGATAACCTGACACCATCACCTTTTCTAACACGTCTGTGCTATCACTATTTCAGTCACTGACTGCTGTCAAACCACCTTATCTGTTTCTGTGTTTATACTTAGGAGAGGAAGGAGAGAGGAATGATGATGCAGATGACATGTATGACCTAATGGTAAACTGTGAAATTACATTTTGATGATGGTTGCTATAGCTACTGACTTATTGGATTCTTTTTTTTAAAACAATTTATTAACATCAGTTTATTATTTTAAATCTCTAGTCACGGCTGGTTCGCAATGAGACCACATATTTGTACTGGACAACAAAGAGGGATTCAATCGATTGTCGGTCTTTACGTAAAGATCAGATGACCAATCATTACGCAAAGGCGGGATCTTTTACCACCAAGGTTCATCATAAATCAACAAATAACAGTTTTCCAAAGTAAAATATATAGTTCTTCTGTTTGTTAATTGTTGTGTAATCTTTCTTTTCATCAGGTTGGCTTGTGTATGAGTTTAAGAAATCTGCAGTGGTTTGACACAGCTGACCCCGATACTTTTTTCCCACGCTGCTATAGACTGGGAGCAGAGGATGAGAAACATGCTTTTATTGGTCAGTACTTTTAGTTTAGAAGAACTGTCCTTGCCTTTATTAAACTTCTTGCTTGGTCATCTGGTTTCTTGTGATTTAACAGATGCTTATTTTTTCTAAAGTGATTTATATTACACCAATAGCATTGGAGCAATATAGGGTTAAGTGCTTTGCTCTCAGGGACAATTTTTATTTATGACCGCTGTACCTCTCCAGGTTATAGGTAACCCTAACCTTAGATAGATCCTGGAGGAATGAGAAACGTTTAAGTTTTACTCTTGATTTACAGAGGACTTTAGACAAACTGCATGTACAAGTCTGCTGCTATATGTTGTGGAGAGATATGGAGGCGATTTGGAGTGGGTGAGAACAGGAGAGATGGATGATGCTACATTTCCTGGTATGACACATTCTTATATGTACACACTTTTAGAATTCACACATATTCTAACTGGTTTTCCTCCTTTGTAGGTGTAAGCAAGCCACGTAAGAAGCACACCAATCAGAGGGTGGGAGTTTCGTTGATCGACAATGCATTGCATGTATGTCAGGAGTATTTGAACAGTTTAGAACACTGCGACATAGACGTCAATTTGCAAACTGTACCTACCCTCTCAGAGGAACAGTGGAAGGTGTTTCTTCAGAATTACTATTTAGTTATTCAGTGAGTATTTTTATGTTTATACTAAATATCTTGATTGCTAAAGTTAGCTCAGCTTTAAACAAATTAGGAAAAAGCACTATTGATTTGTTAATATTGTTAATGCAATAACTAATAATATCAAAACTTATTTAAACCATGCTATTTGTCTACACATTTAGTTTCTTCTGTAAGAGAAATTCCATGAAAAATATCAACCTTATTATAAAAAATGATAAAAAATCAAGTTTTTACCAAAGGGTTTCACCATGATGATAGATTAGATGTCCATATTTGGTTAAAATACCCATTTGAAGTCAAAAAGTTTTTAAAGTCCCCGTGAACCGGAAGTTGCGATCGTTTTTACCTCCCTATTTGGACGCATTTCCGAGTGAAATGGATTTTCTAATGAGAAAAATAGTGGGCGTGGCTTTCGTCTTTCTTTGCAATTTCATTGGATGCATAGAAAGAGCTGTTGCATTTTGAAATGGAACTGGCAGCAGACTGACAGTTGAAGAGGATGAGTTAACAGATGCACCGCCCAAGCCGTCAAACATACGTCATTTAACATGGATAGTCATTACAGGAAAAAAGTGCATTTTCAGATTTTAATTAAAGATTATGAGGGCACACAATTTTTAAAAAGAGAATGACCTACATTGATAAACTATTTACAATAAATGCTGCAACATTTCATGAAAAAATAGACATTGTAATTTTTTATTTCACTGGGACTTTAAAGCATTTTTTGGTAACATTTCAGTATAGGGGGCAATTCTCACTATTAACTAGTTGTTATTAGCATGCCTATTATTGGCATATTGGCTGTTTATTAGTACGTATAAAGCACATATTCTGCATGACCATACTCTACATCCCTAATCCTACCCAATCACTAAACCTAATAACTACCTTGCTAACTATTAATAAGCCACAAATGAAGAGTTAATTGGGGAAAAAGTCATAGTTAATGGTTTGTTAATAGCGAGAATTGCCCCCTATACTGAAGTGTGACCCATTTTTTTTGTGTATACCTATGTTTTTAAAGCCAAGTTTTCCATAGTCAGGTAAGTGAATTGTCATATCCATATTGGTCCATATTCCTCATAAATGGGCACTTGAAAATAAAAATATAATAACTATGTACCCCTCATACAAGTCATTGAAGGGTTTGGGTGATGAGTGTTTGGCTTAAACCCTGCAAGTCATACCAAAGGTGTTGAGCTCGGTTCAGGTCTGGGTTTTATGCAGACCAGTCAGGTTCTTCCTCACTGACTGACTGAATCAATCATTTCTTTTTGATACTTTCCTTATACACCGGGGCATTGTCATGGAATAGAAAAGAGCCCTGCCCAAACTGTTGCTATAAAATTAGTAGCACACAGTTGTCTAGAATATTATTATAAACCCTGGGCCAAACCAAACCTAAAGCATTCAAACAAACCAATCAGTAGACTACAGTTAACACCCATCGCACAGACAGTGACAGCTGACTGACCCCTGAATGTACAAACATATTAGCCAATACGGTGGGATCCCATCTAGGAATGTTAAATAGTTAATAAATTAGGGGGTTTAACTCAGAACAGAATTCCTTTGTTAATCTTAAGCCTCCAGCAAATTGCCTCTAAATCCTAGTGCCCTAATAAAGATTGAGTAGAATAGATACAATAGTTCCCAAACACCAGAATAAGAGGCTCCTCCTTACAATAGGAGAAATGGCCCATTTAAGGTTGCTCAGAAGCCCCTTTTTTGTGGCGACCATTCATCCTTGTTGTCGCACACTTTTAAGGATTTCACAGCATTTGGATTTCTATCTGGTTCTCAAGAGAGCACCTGGAGATTCTGTTTGGTGCTCACATTGCACATAGTGTGACAAATTATATTTAACTATTAAAAATAAAAGCAAAAAAGTAGTTACTTTTTAATGAACAATAAACAAAATAATAAAGTGGGATAATACTATATTTACATTACTTTTAAAGTACATTTAAAATACAATGATAATGTTTTTCTTCTTGTTTTTCTTTTTACATTAGTAAATATTAATTTTCAACACCAATTTTGAAACCTAAAACGACAACCTTTTTGGCAGGTTGCTGGGAAGTGCACTTGCGAACGCACATGGAGACTTGCGGTGCGGAGCTAGGATCGAGTATAGCATAGAGAAACACAAGCTGCGTGCAAGTGTCAAGTTTAAACAGCTTGTCCTTTTAGAAAGTTTAAGAGAAGCGGTGTTTTGGTAGACGTGCAGCGCAGCGCAGTTCCAGACATTCACAGAGGCTGCGCGTGCCGCGTGCTTCTCTAGTAACGAAAGCAGAACCAACAAAGGCGGAGCTACCAATACTCCGTTTTTCATAATTTACACCCAGGTACCGTTTTTCACCGAGAACAAACGAGATATCAGTAGATTTGGCAGCATTCAGTACAAACGGAAATCGTATCCAGTATTACATTTAGTCGGTCTAAAACAGTGATTGTGCATCAAAAGGTTTCAACCATGTCAGTACGCAAATGAGCGTTCTAAACTTATTTACAGAGCGCATTTTTAATTTTGGTCGCGCATGCGCACCTGCGCACCACTTATGTGCATCCCTGATTATAAATGAAAACTGAATTTCATAATTGCATTACATGTCTTTATTTTAGTGAAGGAGTGAAGATAGAGGTGAGTGAAGCATACGTGGAGCATTGTAAATGTATGCTGGTACACATGCGTCGAGTTTGCCCTCAGTTGGAGACTGATGGACTCTGCAACATCTGGATCATTAAACCTGGGGCCAAGTCACGGGGCCGAGGTATATTCTAAAGTGCACTGTTGTATATGTCTCAAGTCTGTAATATCTGGATAAAGCTATTCATTAATAATCCCAATCAATCATCTACAAAACTATTTCACTTACTCTGAAATATTTTCTGTGCATGTGGTACTTGTAGGTATAATGTGCATGAAGAAGCTGGATGAGATATTGAGTTTAGTAGATGGAGACCTCGCCCTTATAAAGGACAGTAAGTGGGTGGTGCAGAAGTACTTGGAACGGCCTCTGCTTGTGCATGGCACTAAGTTTGATATAAGGCAGTGGTTCCTGGTCACAGACTGGAACCCTCTCACAGTGTGGTTCTACCGCGAATGCTACCTCCGTTTTTCTACCCAACCCTACTCCACTCATACATTAGACAGGTAAGAAATCAAACAAACATTAAGAAGAATTTCTTTGGCATCAGTTGCCTTGGAATGCTAAGATCTTTTCTATTTTTCTATACCCTCAGCTCTGTCCATCTCTGTAACAACTCCATCCAGAAGCATTTTCAGCCAAGCCCAGATCGTGACCCTTCTCTGCCTGAAGAGTGCATGTGGTCCTGTTCTCAGTTCCGCTCCTGGTTGGCTGTTTCAGGTCGTGGTTATCTGTGGGAAGGGGTGGTGGTACCAGGCATGCAGAAGGCCGTGATCCAAACACTGTTGACTGCACAGGACAGCGTGGAACCTCGAAAAGCCAGTTTTGAGCTCTATGGAGCAGACTTCATGCTAGGACGTGATCTACGACCTTGGTTGTTGGAGATCAATGCCAGCCCTACTATGGCTCCCTCCACAAAGGTCACGGCTCGACTCTGCCCTGCCGTACAGGAAGACACGTTGCGCATTGTGCTGGACCGACGCTGTGACCGCAACACTCACACTGGTGGCTTCCAGCTTATATACAAACAGGTACTATACACACATTGTATAGCATATATTGCAGGTATATAAACCTTTAGCAGACAATGTGTTTACTGTAACAAAGAGAGAATTTCTGCTTTAAGTAAAAATAAAAATTACTTATGCTCATATTGTCAGTACTGTAACCTGTTAATAATACATGTGCTATGTACTTAATATCTAATTTCTGCAGGCAGCCGTAGAGATTCCTCAATATGTGGGAGTGAATCTTCTAGTAGAGGGAACTCCAATCAGACGTCCCCGTGCCACTGTTTACAAACCTCTCATCCAGTCTCAACCTGAACCACTGTCAAAATCCACCAGTCACTACCGGTCTTCTATGACAGCCAGTCAATGCTCTTCTGGCAAAGAGAATCAATCAGAAGATCCGAAGAAGGCTTGGCCTATCCTCTCTTCCCGCAAAGCCACATTGCAGCATTCATTGACCTATCGCCCTAAACTGAGAAAACGCCCCCACAGACTGGTCTTACCCTCCTCTTGCTGTGTTTTTCCCAACCCTGCAGAACTTCATCCTCAAAAGCTGTCACACACTCATGTGCAGCCCGATCAACAGAGAACACGCAGCAATCTTCCTTCCCTTTTGTGTCCAAACACCTCACTGGATATAATCAGCCTTCGACCTGAACAAGAAAACACCCCCAGTCGCTACAAACATGACACACATCCTGTGAGTACATCTTATCCAGTCTTGCGTATGCAGCAATACCTTTCACGAAACCATAAGCGGGGCATGGGAACTTTTCAAGAGAAAGAAGGACCAAAGTCTTCCTGAGGACCTTTTGAAGAACATTGAACTGCGGAATGGATTTTGATATTTTGTTAATGTTAAGCAAAACTAAAATGCACTTATAAAAGCGTTACCAATGAGACAATTTTTTTTTAACTACAATGCAAGGATCAAAGGATGTGTAGAATTTTGTGAGTGACTAGTGTTGAATTATGCAAAAAGCTGTGAAGCTACTTTACTGTGTTCTACAGATGGGGATTCTTATTTAGATGCTGCAGTGTAGATATTGTTATTAATAACATCACCAAGAGTTCTTCAGTTGTGGGTTGATGAAGCACTCTCCATGCATCTTTTTACTCATGAAGTGCACATTATTTTATATTTTTTTAAAAGCTGTTTTAAAACCAAATACACAACCTTGCTATATGGGTTTAACTCAGTGTGGTAATTCTGTATAATACTGATATGGAACTCATTTAAGTGGTGCTACTGTATGATGGATCATTTTCATGGGAACTCGTGTTTATTGACCAGTGGTATGATACATAATGGTGCTAAGTTTTGTATGCTCAAAAAGCAATCAGAATGTTTAATGTTAATAATGATAATGTTACTTAATGAAGACACCAGAAACGTAAGGGAATGAGATTTGTAGTTATATGTAAATTAGCCATTTTATACAGGCTGTGAAAGTTAATACCTTTAATTGTATCTAATCCCACCAGCAGAGGGAGGTAGCAGAGTTGTATCTTTCTTTTAATCTTTCTTAATCATGGGTATGTATGGGTGGTGTAATTTCTCTGCCCTTTACACTTTAATGAATGTAGCACTTCATACAAAAGATGTAAGGGTGGATATTTTGAATAGGCATCACTTATATCATAAAATGAAAACTATTATTAATATGACAGACTATTTATAGGCTAAGAACCATATTGCATAGATAAATGATTTAATGTTGATTTAAAGTTAAACTGGATACATTAAATTAATTACCATCTGGGAGAGAAGCAACTGGTTCCCGAGGCCATTATATTCATACACTCAGGACTCGATTTGAGGGTGGATGCCGACACCGGCAAGGTATTGTCCTGGCTTTTGTGGAAACTAGTATTAGCACCTATTTTATTATTGCTCCTGTTTGACTTTTCATTGTATTGCTCCCTGAACTCTCTGTAATTTGCTTTGGATAAAAGCGTATGCTAAATGACTAAATGTAAATGAATGCGAGGGGATGACTTCCCCATTGTTGAAGAAAATAACATATGCATCCCTTCTGTAAAACCAACCATCCCCCCTTTACCATCCCATTTATAATTATTATAACATACATTTTATAATAAAAATAGTCTGTAATTAAACAAATATTTGAGCACCCCATCCCCCTTGATTTGTTTTTTACAATTCAACCACTTCATACACTGTATTCTGTTGTTTGGTATACAGTATATGCAATGCATCTAAATAAGACCAGGGTTAACACATGAATAATTAAATATAATTTGATAATTGAACCTAATGCATTTATGATAGATTTACCACAATATATACTTTTGATGCAGCATGCTATACTGTAATACAATAAATACTTCTGTCAGATGGTGTCAGCAAACCTGTGCTTATATAACAGCAGTATTTTTGCATAATTTGTTAACTGATTAGCCACTGTAATATAGGCCTACAGTATGCATAATTTTTAATAAAGTCGCACTGCTTTATCCGATTTGTTTTTACTCCACACTAACAAACACTAAGACATTTTGCAAGCAATGAGCGTTAGAATTTGATTGTGATTTAGAGACATCATGCCAAACTATTCTGCAATCTGTGAAATGTACAAACACAAGCAGATTGAGACATGCATATTATGACAGTTAACTGTTAGAATAGATATGTTTGAATCTGATAAATGTGATTGTGAATGCCTATTTATTAATGTCTGCAGAAGTTGTAAGCTTTAGATTTATACATGCATCCAACATGATTGCTGGGGGTTGATTTAAGAGTCAAGTGGAACCATTTTACTGACATCTAGCTAGACATTTTTGCACTGAACCTAGTTAATCTTAATCTTTCACATGAACGCAATAAATATTATGAAATACACTGAATGCAAATACTTACATGCCTAGGCAACCCTTTTTTTCTTTCAGCTTTTTTATGTGTCTTCTTTTTTGTAAGGTCTGTATTGAGTTTGTTATGAATATACACTATAGACAAAAGTACTGGGATAGCCCTTTCTAATAAACATTATATTCCAGTAATTAAAAAAAAACTTCTATACCAATACCACAATAAAGAATGTTCCATCTTTGTTGCATCAGTTTTGGGGCTCTCCTTTTCTGAAATGACTGTACCCCTGTCAATGATGGGATTGGGTGATGATTGTTTTAGTTAAGTTCTTCCACACTATACTGAATCAATCATTTTTATTTGAACCTTTACCCGTACAAAACATAAAACACTGTACCTTTTTGGGTACATTATTGTACCCTAAGGTCCTATTGTGTACCTTGAAAGGTACAGTTAAATGTTAGAGAAACAAAACATTGGTACCTATGGTACCTCAAAAACCCTCTCACACACGTGTTGTGCATCTGTGCACCTTGATCTCTGTGTAACCTGTAGTGTGACTAATATCCACCATGTATATAAATAAACATAATGCTACCCTACGTGTACAGTATATAGTGTGTCCCATACAATTTCTTGAATACGTCATAATGTCACGGTCCACCGTCTGCCCTCACTTACCACTGGACTACACTTCCCATAATCCTTTGCACCCGTCTCACCTGATCCCTATCATATGGACATTACTAATTCCCATCACCTGTCTACCCCGCCTTATCTGTCTTATTTAAGTTCTCTCCTTAGTTCAGTTCTTTGTCTGGTATTGTTTATGTAATGGTGTTGTGCTTGTCTGTGTCTTCCGCCTCCTGGTTAATATTAAAAGTATATTGGATTATCTACGTCTCTCGAGTGTTCCCTGTACGAACCGTAACACATAAATGGGCACATTCGGGCTATATTCAGGTGCATATGCTTTTCTCTAGCTAAACTGGTAGAGTACAACACTAGCAAGTAGTAACACCACAGGTTTGTTTTCCAGTTAACTCAAAAATGTTTATTACATCTTGAAAGCACTCTTATTAAATTTACATAAATGTGTCTGTCAATAGTTTAACTGCACTGTTAATACACAATTTTAATCATTTATTCAGAAGAAAGGGTACTTCAGTAACCGGCAATGCTTTATTAAATGTTACACTTACAGTATTTATCTCCTTTGAGATCATATTTTAACCCCTTAGCATTCCTAACATCCTATTTTGAACGGTTTTTGTACGTTGGAATTCTAGGGTTAACAAGTAATTACACTGCCACAGAAATAAGGATGTGCGTATGTACGTTTTAACACAAAACTACCTGAATGTGGTGTCTGCCTTGTGTATTTGTCTATCAGCCTTGTTGGTGATTGATGACATTTGCCGCTTACTTGAATTGCCTCATCTCTTCACTTCCACAAGGTTCTGACAGCAGTTCTTTGTAATTCCAGCTTTGGAAGTGCTGGGGTATTGAAAGGGCTGGAATGCCTGGTCGATGACCTATATGGGATGTAAGCTTAAACAGTGAGAGAAAGGCAAATGCGTTGGAAGCACTCTGTGCAAGTGTAAAAAAAGTACCTTAAGTATTCTGCAAACTCAATAATTTAATACCACCTGCCCAGGAGAAAAATGACAACCTATTCGCAAAGCAGTTTTGTTCTTTTTAGTGGTTACCATGTTGCTTGTCATGTTCAGGCAATAATTGTATCATTTCAGCCATTGGTTATATTATAGTTCAGTAGCATATTATATATTTTTAATCGTTTTAACATGACAAAATATGAAAAATGATGTAGTCAAGGAAAGTTTGAGTCAATGATTTATAGGATTTTTAAATGGCCAATGCTTTGCTTATTGAACTGATACCAAAATGAAAACAAACAAATGAAGTTATTTATTCTCATATGGGAAGGAGTGCTGGGGCATCATCTCTTTTGACTTAGGAACGCTCAGTGATTTATCAACTCTTTGACATTTCACCATCTGCCCTGTAACCACATCACAAAATATGCAAGCACTTATGTGTATGCATGTACGGCATGTGTGGGTTGTCTGTATAAGCATGAGTTTCTTCACTGTTTTGTCACATATACAAACATAACCTTTTTGTTTATTTGTTTCTCATTAAATATTCTCTGGTCAGGAAATTTAGGCACTGTATGCTTCTATGAACTCATTTTGTTCATTGATATACAGTGTAGCCCTTTAATGGTTTTTCAAAAAAACTGGAGGAAAACTACAGGGGCTTAGGGGTCCATCTGGGAAATATGTATATGGTGGGTCCACTTTACCTAAGTGAAAGTGATGGGTGATAATAAGAGTGCAGAATGCCTTAAACATGTTTTAACTGCTTAAACAGCACACTGACAAGTACGGAAGAGTCTTCATACACCTGGTAGTGTATTTAGTTCACTATTTTCCCAGAGCATCTTTGTTCAATCGCAATTAGGCCCATAGGGCTGATCAGTTGAGGTTTATTGCAGTCTGAAACACTGAGAAGATACAGAGATTTTCAGTAGAGATACATACAGTTCATCAATAATGTTGTAGTGAGATCAAACTGAGGCATGGCAGGAGATCATGATTGTACATGTTCACCAAGTTAAACACAAGTTTTAGGAACATTTTTAGATCAGGATATGTTCAAAATGGACTGGGCAGGGAAACTGCAATAATGGACCCTCCCTTAGTCTTGCATTGGAGGTGGCTTCTATTTCTTACCAGTGTAAGGAATTTGTGTGTGCTTGTTTGAGTGTTGGTGTGTATGGAGCGATTTTAGTCTCATTAATTATTCACGCGTAAAACAAGATACACACATGCGTAAACAGTTTCACATGAACAAAACCTAATTTACGTGCACAAAGTATAAATATACATTTACAAAAAGCAATTCACGTGCGTAAAACAGCTGATGGGTTATACCGAAGCATCATCAGTGATGAAAAAAGAAAAAAATATTTCCTGTGCAAAAAAGTAGAAAAATAATTTGTAATTGTAACAAGTTTTGCATGATGGTAGTATTGAACTGTAGTGGAGGTGTGACACAGCATGGTTTAATTTTGTGTAATAACTCATGACAGATGTATTTACTAGGGTTGAATGTGAATGAAATCTCATTAATAGTCATACACATCTCATTGAATGTATTGTTAGCCAAGACATATGTGGATATTTTAACCAAAAGGAATACTTTAAGATTAACTTAAGGATTCCCACTATAATACTATTGTGTTTGTCAGTGTATGTGATAAAATTACTGGGAATTGAGCGATTTTAGTCTCATTAATTATTCACGCGTAAAACAAGATACACACATGCGTAAACAGTTTCACATGAACAAAACCTAATTTACGTGCACAAAGTATAAATATACATTTACAAAAAGCAATTCACGTGCGTAAAACAAAACTATTTTCTCATAAAGTACGTTTCGCAAACATACGACTGTGCACAAATATTTCGAAAGTTTAAAATGTACACGTTTATCGTGTTATGTGAATGTGCAAATCGTCACTCACGTGTGAATCGCCTCGGATGTGTGTGTGTGTTTTTTGAGACTCCTGGCAGCGCAACCCCTCCCACGTGGGTTGTCGTACTCTTTAGCCAATCAGATTCAACCTTACCAGATTCAACCAATCATAAACGCGGCGAGCACAGAACTCAAGGAGCACTAGTGTTAGCACTAAAGGTTCGTTTGTACAGCTTCGCTAATCTACTCTCTGAGCTGTGATGCTGTATTAAAACATAATACAGCCACGCAATAAATCTGTTTTTATTAATTTATTTTGTAGGAAAAAAGTATGAAATAGTGAGTGAACATGACCACTTAAAAACTACACAACCAGCAGTCACTTCCACTGAACTGCTAAAATCCGTCTGGGTAACAAACTGTGCCTGATAGATGAGATATGTTCATGTTTGTATGTCCATACAATGTATGTTTTAATGAACAAGGACAATAAATAACTAGTTATTGGAAACATTGTTTCGTATGGGCGCATAGATTTGTAGCTGCGCAAAAGGTGCGCAGAGCCGTTCACAGAGTCCTGTGCTCTCCGCGTTTATGATTGGTTGAATGGTAAGGTTGAATCTGATTGGCTAAAGAGTACGACAACCCACGTGGGAGGGGTTGCGCTGCCAGGAGAGTCTCAAAAAACACACACACACATCCGAGGCGATTCACACGTGAGTGACGATTTGCACATTCACATAACACGATAAACGTGTACATTTTAAACTTTCGAAATATTTGTGCACAGTCGTATGTTTGCGAAACGTACTTTATGAGAAAATAGTTTTGTTTTACGCACGTGAATTGCTTTTTGTAAATGTATATTTATACTTTGTGCACGTGTAACCGGTCCTACTCTCCCCGCTCTGCGCGGGCCTCGAACCGGCGTCGGTCCGAATGGGAGACGGGCGCTCTAACGAGGAGGCTAAAGACCGCAGTCTCTAGCGTCTGTCGCTAGAGCGTCTCTGTTGGTCGGGGAGTGAGGTTTACACACTGCACAGCTCTTTACTAGCTGGCCTCCTTTACACTCACCCCCCTAAACCTCACTCCCATCCGGGTCACGGCACCAATGTAACCGGTCCTACTCGCCCCGCTCTGCGCGGGCCTCGAACCGATGACGGTCCGGATGGGAGACGGGCGCTCTAACGAGGAGGCTAAAGACCGCAGTCTCTAACGTCTGTCGCTAGAGCGTCTCTGTTGGTCGGGGAGTGAGGTTTACACACTGCACAGCTCTTCACTAGCTGGCCTCCGTTACACACGTAAATTAGGTTCCCTTTCTGTCGGTCTCTCGATGTTGTGTCGAACCGACAGAATGGGGTTTGTCTTGAGAACCTATCATCTTCTGAGTATTTAGAAAAGGCCAATGAAAATTGGCGAATGAAATTTGCATGCCGGGCTCCTCCCCGGATGTCCGGGTATAAGAGGGAAGCCGGCGTGCTCATTCATTCACCTTTTGTTCTTCAGAGCCTACGCATCTGGTGAGCTTCTCTACGATCTGGGTGATCATTCTTTCTGCTGGAATCTACGACGTGGACAGCGGACGGTCCCTTCCTGCAGTGACTCTCCCCTGGGCGTCTCGGCAGTTCGGAGGTGTTCGAGCAAATTTCCTTTTCTGAAAGAGCAAATTTCTCCAGCGTGGCTTGTCCCGCTGTTCTCATGGGTGCAACACACTCATCGAGGAGGGGGACGGACACAATGCCTGCTTACAGTACGCTGGGGCAGACGTTGTGGATACGTCCTGCCCGCACTGCGGGCGGTGATGATTCAGACGTTGCGTCACAGGTGGCTGTGTTCCCACGGGACTCAGCCACCACCTCGTTTGCTCCCCCGTCTCATTCTGGGAGCCTGTCCGGCTTCCCAGGCTGTCAGACTGGCTAGGGAAGACGATCCGTCTCGGCTACGCGATCCAGTCGCCTCACGCTCGCCAAGTTCAGCATCCGATATACCTCAGTCAGAGGCTAGGATGTTCCCGTACTTCGGGCCGAGGTCGCCACCCTTCTGGTGAAGGGAGTGATCAAGCCCGTCTCACCAGCCGAGATGTTCAACGGGTTTTACAGCCTGTACTTCATTGTCCCCAAGAAAGGCGGGGGGTTGCGCCCTATCTTTGGTGTGTGTGTTCTGAACAGGCACCTACACTTAGCTGCCTTTCAGGTTGATCACGCAGAAGCGCATCCTGACGTCCGTCAGGTGTCAGGACCGGTTCATGGCAGTCGACCTGAAGGACACGTACTTCATGTCTCGATCCTCCCTCAACATCAGCCATTCCGACGGTTCGTGTTCAAGGGACGGGCATATCAGTACAGGGTCCTCCCCTTCGGTCTGTCCCTGTCTCCACGAGTCTTTACGGAGGTCGTGGAAGCCGCCCTCCTTCCCCGTGGGAAGGAGGTGTGCGGGTACTAACCATCTCGACGACTGGCTCAGTTTTGGCACACTCTCGAGATCTGTTGTGTACACACAGGGACCTGGTTCTCCGGCACCTAGATCGGTGGGGCTACAGGTCAACTGAGAAAAGAGCAAGCTCTCCCCGGTGCAGAGCATCCTCTTTCTCGGTATGGAACTCGACTCTGTCCTCACGAGCGGCCCGAGGAGGCTACTACCTCTCATGCAGGGAAGCACGTGCTGGTCCGGTTGGACAGCACAGCTGCTGTGGCGTATTCTTTCACTCACAGCAGCTAACAT